>NW_026718860.1:0-12367 GCF_029784015.1 Lycium ferocissimum | reverse complement strand
AAACGAAAAGTGTCCGTAGGGCTAGTCCCTTCTTTCTAAGGCATGAATCTTATGGCATGATTTTCCTCCTTCTTCAAGAATTTCCTGCATTCCGGAAAGCTAAGTGTTACACCTCGCATTTTGTGCGTAGTCGAAAAAATTGGAAATAATTCGGAATGGTAAGAAACAAGGCTTTAATTGGATCTACTTAAGGTGCATGTGATGTTTAAGGAAATATTGACGCGGAAATGTTAAGGAAGGTTAAGGGCAAAATTGGAACCTTGTAAATTAGTTCCGTGAATTTTCAAGAGCGATCCATCGTCAATTGGGCCAAAGAAATATATGGAAAAAAATTGAGGCCCAAAAGAGAAGGGTGGCCGGCCATATTATGGCCTTGGCCCAACCCATGATTTAAAGCATGTGACTATCATGTGCCTAACTAATTATAAAAAAAGAGTTAGGCTTCAAGAAAGTTCAAGAAACAAAGAACAAAACAAAAAAATTGTGAAGAACTCCTCCAAGGAGAAGCTCCGGCCGAACAAGAAAAAGAAAAAAAATAATAATTTCCAAGTCCTTTGATCTTGTTCCAAAAATTGGTGTCTTGTGATTTTCCTACTAAATTAAGTGTCCTTTACAACTTGGTGTAGTTGGTTTGGAAGAAGGAGCATTCATTTCTCCAAGTTGACAAGTTGTTCTAGTGAAGAAGTTTGGAGAGAAAGGTAAGAATTCATTCCTTCTAATTATGTTTTGAAGGTTTGTTTGTGTTGTAGTATATGTAAATGAGTAGAACATATAGAAATATGGAAGTTTGCATGGCGGAAGGGCATGCATGTAAGTGGCCGTGTGTGTCCTAGTGTGTAGTGTGATCATGTTGAATTTTATGTTACATTGTAATTGTGGACATTGTAGAATTTGCATTGGAAGTGAAAGGTGGATGAAAATTTGATAAAATTGGAGTTTGGCCTATGGCCGTGTGGTATATGGTAGGAGGAAACATGTTGAATTTATTTCGTTTAACATGTTAGTTGTGATGTCGCGATCGTTACAATGTAAATGGAGGTTTGACGATTTAAGTTTAGCATTAGAATTGCATATATGTTATTATGGGAAAGTATAGGTGTTCTAACATAGTTGTTATGTAATTATGGAAATGTATTGTTTAAGTGTTAGTTGTGATTATTGTTAATGAATTTGAGAAATGATAATGTGTTATGAACATGTGGTTGAAGAATGGATGTTTTGGACGAGTTATGGTTTCGGTGGAAAGTTTGTATATTTTGCAAATAATATGTGAAATCTTATGAAATGTCTCCAAATGATGTTGGAATGATCTTGGTAAGCAAATGAGTATGTAAACATTGATATTGATTTGAAATGTGAAGTTAGTTTGGAAGTTGTTGCCTTATGTTGAAAGAAGACTATTCGCGTTAGTATGCGATTCTCGTTGTGGAGTAATGTTGTTGGTTTGGTTGTTGTTGACATTGAGCCGAGTTAAATTCTCGCGTCATATTTTATAGGGAGGTGCTTTGCCGAAATTTTGTTAGACAAGTATTAGTGCAAAATGAATGCCTAAAGCCTTATGGTTAACTTATGGCAAACTTGACCATTTGTAGGTTTTGGACGAAAAGAGAATTGAGTTTTGGAGAGCATAAAAGGCGCAAAAGGTATGTAAAGCTTTTCTATTCCTCTCTTGGCATGTCCTAAGTGTACTAGGATCGGATTTGAATCTCGAGAAGTGTTCTGTTCATCGGAATCCGCGCTTGAAAATGCCCTTTTTCGTTCAATGGAATTGAATCCTTCAAGTATGTTCGATTGAAAGAATTATGTAAATTTATACAAATTGCCTAGAAAGTTATGGAACGTCCCTAGGACCTATATAGGTGATTCCATAGGCATAATATACATGATTCAAGCCCATCGCTTCGGTTGTCCCGAGGTGGACCCACTAATTCCGATTTTACCCTTTTGTATTTATGACTTGTCTTCGGGCGGTTCTAAAGGAAATGTTCTAACTACTATTTTAACTACTAAATGAAAATTGTTTTAAATATTTCCTTAAGTCTGGTAAACTATTTTGGAACATGGAAATGATCGTAGAGAGGGTATTTCTCCGTAATCCATTATGACATCCGAAATTCGCTTAATATGATTCCGTCCGATTCCATTGCTTGATGGTCATTCGCTATGCTTCATTGAGTCTCTGGAAATCTATATGGTATTGTATTGCATTTAGTTTCTCACTACTCCATTCGTGGATGCCTCAATGTTTCCCACACTGAGCCCGGGCAGGGATATGTTCTCGCGTACCCCTCTGCATTTTCGCCGCAGCTCCGCGTGAGGAGCGAGGGTATGATACGTACATGGGTTGTGGTGTATGATGTGCATGTACGCTTATGCTGATATTTGATGATTATGCTTTGTTATGGCCATCTGGTATGATATGATCTGTTATGGTTGTGGCGCCAGTGTCGGGGGCGACCACGTTCTGACTGCCGAGTCCCTAACGGGGTCATTTTTGGCATGTGTTTTCTGCATGTATTATTTATGATTTCTGATATGCATTTTGGTCAGCTATGTATTTCATTCATTCTCCGCATTCGTTCGATCTTAATTTTTGTTATTACGAGTCTCGGTTTACATATTCGACATTTTCCGTACTGACCCCCTTTCTTCGGGGGCTGCGTTTCATGCCCGCAGGTACGGATACACGCTTTGCAAATCCGCCCGCTTAGGCCACTTACCAGCTACTTTACAGTGCTCCTTTGTTCGGAGCTTACATTTTGGTGACCTTTTTACTAATGCATATGTACATTCGGATTTCGAGGTACGACGGGCCCTGTCCCGTCATATGTTTATGTTTCCGGTCTGTAGAGGTCTGTAGACATGTGTTGTGGGTTCTGTATATATTACGTGAGTTTGTGTACGTTGGGGATTGTATATATATTTTGTGACGGCCTCGATCGGCCTTCGTGCGCCATATTCACTTTTTGTGCGTCATCTGTCGATATCCCTTAATTATTATATATGTTTATTTTGTCATTACGCTAATGTGGGATAAGGGTACGTATGAGTGTCCAACACGGGCACGAGTCACGGCCTACGGGGTTGGGTCGTGACACTAAGAGTCTATGTTCATGAATAGCCATATGAGATAAGAGATACATTACGAATACGATAATGATGATGATGTGCTCAAGTCTAAAGATTCTAGAGTTCATGATATGATGTTCCTACAAAGCTAATAACGTTAACTATGATCCATTGATGTTTTCCTTATGTGCACTCACCTTAAAACGTTAGTCCCTCCAAGGTGCGATATAACGATTACGATCACGCCATAATGTAATCGGGGGTTTACGACCTTATGTCACCCTGACATAGCTATAGTTGCCTTCAAGTTCTAATGTATGTTTTGGTGATGAATGTATAATGATGCTAAGTTATGATAGAGTCATGATAAGCCTATTAGATGAATAATAATAATGATAAGGCTATGATATGCACGATGATATAATTCCACCGCGCCTAAATGGCCGGACATGTCACCGCGAAGGCGGGTTACTTGTGATTCCACCCTGTCTAAATGGCCGGACATGGCACCGCTAAGGTGGGCAGCTTATGATTCCACCGAGCCTAGAAAACCGGACACGATCACCACAAATGGGTGGCATGCGATGGTTACCCGGACGCGGGTTAATGATGATGATATATATATATATATGGTATGATGATGCACGCGCTATGGTAATACATGTAATATGCTTATGTATGATATATGTATAAAATGTATCCGCACTTAAAAGTACGCAGGTTATATCTTCATCCTATGTCTGGTGATTTCTCTATTATGTTCATTTCATGCATGCCTTACATACTTAGTACAATGTTCGTACTGACTTTCATTTTCTTTAGACGCTGTGTTCATGCCCACAGGTAGACAGGGAGGTGATCCAGACTCGTAGGAGTTATTAGCTGACTTCAGAGCTCTCCATTTTCCCGGAGGTGCCATTGATTATTCTTTTGTGTACATATATATGTTTTGGGCATGACGGGGTCCTGTCCTGTCCCTATGTCTAGCACTCTAGTAGAGGCTCGTAGATGCGTATGTGTGGGTAGTATGGTCTCACAGTTTCCCCTCGTATGTATATACATTATTTTGATTGTGATAGCCGAAGGGCTTATGTATATAAAGTAAATATGTTTCAAGTGTAGAATGGTTTTACTATGATTTTAGTATAAGATTAATGAATGAATGAATGATGTGTATGAATGAGTAATAGAATGAGGGGTGCTCGGTGGTTAGCCCCGGGTACCCGTCATGGCCCTAGTCGGGTCGTGACACACCAGCACCGCGGCAGTGGTACCGCTAGAGCGGAAAGCCTGTCGCTGTAACGGCCAAAGCATTTTAGCCTCGACTTCTGAAGCGATGCCGTTGGGGCAGTCCCAGTGCAGCTAAGGCGGTGACGGGAAGTTTGTACTATTAATGAAGTGTTAAAAGCCCTTAGACCCTCATTATTTCCCATTTTGAAATTAGAGCCTTGGGGAACAGTTCTTGGAAACATTTTGGAGACATTCTTGGAGGTAAATCTTACTTGTTCCTTTACTCTTTCTTTAATCATAATCATCCTAGATTCCCCCTTTCCTTTTAATAATCCCTTAGTGATGAAAGTTGGAAGATGATTTTTATGAACACTTTCTCTAGGCTTAATAATGATAAATTGAAGGTGTTTATGATGGATTTTGATGAATCTAAGCTTGTTTATCATATGTCTTCCATTTCTAGTGCTGAATTTTGGAATCAAGGACTTAGGATTTATGCCCGAATTGGGGATTTTGCTTTAAATCAGAAATTAGGATAATCCTTGTGTTGAATCAACAATTAGTGGTTGGATTATGATCACCTAGTGCTTAATTTGATATTTTCCTTCCGAATTTCCCGTTTTGCCCTTATGGGCCCGTTTCCTCAATTTCTAGAGCTAGAATATACCTAATTTGAATAGTTACAATATTAGTATCATTCTTTATGTTATCTAATCTAGAATTCGATTATGCTTAGACTACTTTGGTTCTGAGGTTCAACAGAAAGGCAAGGTAAAAGAGTAAGTTGGTGTTGCGATTTGGCTATCCAGGTAGGTTATGATTTACCGTTGGTGAGACTTCTTATAGCGAAACACATATTTAGATTATATAGTTGGAGACAACATGTGAACCTTCGGTTTGGATATTGCCATCGGTTGGGCCCTGTTGTGTGTTGGGTCTAGCCACTCCGTTATGTGTGATTTGATTGTTCTGTTGTGCCAGCTTGATGCCATGAGTCATGGGTAGATATTGGATTTTGTTTTATCATCTTGATTATTATATAGTTGGCATACCCATTATTGGTATATGTACTCAGATATATTGTTGGCGTGCCCACTGTTGGTACTTGTGATTCATTTATATTATCGACATACTCACTGTTGGTATTTGTGACTTGGATATATTATTGGCGTACCCCTTGATGGTACTTGTGATATTGAGCGTGATTATTGATTTGATCCATGCATTGCACGCACTCTCATTTTCATGATACACTGTGGAGATATTGTTGATATTTCATGAAACACTTGATGAGATGAGCTCAATTTTACTTGAGTGATGTGAGATGGACGATGTCCGATGTTCATCCCAGAATCATTGATTGAGTGAAATTAGTACTTGATAAAACTCTTTTTACTTGAGTGATGTGAGATGGCTGATGTCTGATGATCAATTCCGAAATCATTATTGCATGGCCGATATCCAATGTTATTTCTGGAATCTTTGTTAGTGCATGGACTCCATAGGTCCCCCCAGGGCGGTGCTAGTGAGAAACCCTCGTGCGCAAAGATCAGGGGTCCCGTCTGTCTGTTGGGCAAAGATCCGGGACGGGTGACACTTAGACATCGTGAGTTACGCTGGGTTGTGCTACCGAGACGTCAATATTTCTGTCCGGAGTACATGTGTACAACGCATTTGCATTGCATTCATACCATTATTGCATTGCATCTTGGCTTATATTGTGATGATTCGGTGTTGTTCTTCTGTTATTTGATTTTCGAATTGTATATATATTGAGATACTTGGTGATTGTATTGTGAGGTTGGATTGGATCGGATATATTCAGACTTGACATATTTGGGATTAGATGCTTTAGATACGCGATGACAGATATTTGGAATTGATCATATTGTCTTATACTTGTTGGTTTATTTGCTTATCGCATATTATATGAATTGTTTTAGCTATGCTTAGTCGGCCGATGATACCTACCGATCTTGAAATCTTCTTGTATTGATCAGCACTTGTCGCATTCTTTTACGAATCGCAGTATCAAAGTCGATCCACTTCGTGAAGCTTGATAGTCGCCTCGGCTATTCTCGAGTTTCTGGGTGAGCATGGCCGTCTGCCTTGAAGACTTTCCTATCTTATGTCCTATTTTATTCGCAGACATAGACACTTTATGTATTAGTATTCCGCAGACATATTATTTCCCTTAGATGCTCTTATATTATTCAGACTAGACCCTGGGGGTGTTGTTATTATTCCGCACTATTCTACTACTACTATATATATATATATATATCGTGAGAGTTACGTATTTATTCTATTCCGTTATTTAATTTCATCCTTTTATGTATTTATTCATGTGTTTGGTTGAGGGTTCACTTACCGAGGTCGGAAGGTAAGTGCCCGCACAACTTTGGCAAAATAGGTCGTGACAAATTGGTATCAGAGCCCTAGGTTACCCGGTCTTTAATACAAGAGTGTGTCTAGTAGAGTCTCGCGGATCAGTATGATCAGTTCCGTACTTATCTGCGGAAGGC
The DNA here is from genome assembly GCF_029784015.1 of Lycium ferocissimum. Lineage (NCBI taxonomy): Eukaryota > Viridiplantae > Streptophyta > Magnoliopsida > Solanales > Solanaceae > Lycium > Lycium ferocissimum. The sequence continues at coordinate 5,543 of NW_026718860.1, read as the reverse complement.
TATAGGACATATAGGAAATCTCACTTTCTTTTCAATCTTCATGCTACTTTATTCAATTTGGTATCTGGAAAAATCAAATTGGTATCTGACTCTATTCTCTTCTCTCGCAGATGGTGAGGACTCGAGCTATGATGGCCCGAGGTCATGTGCTACAGCCCGCAGCTACGACTGGCATCCGAGGTCGGGCTATAGCCAAGGGCAGAGCTCCTGCGGTGGGCCAGCGGTGAGAGAGGTCTCCATCTCCCGAGCTCGAGTACGGCCGAGAGAGACCACAGAGAATGGTGGCCCCGCACGAACACGGCGAGGTTACTCGACCAGACGTGCATGAAACATATGGCCAGGATTTTACTTTACCTTGGTACCCAGTAGGTGGCCGCCAGCGTTACTACTCCCGACGGGGGTTCACTGAGTAGGGTTGGGGTGCAAACCTCTGAGCAGGGACGTATAAGGGCATCACATCCCATCGCAGCTAGAGCTCCTTATATTGATGCGATACCTGCCCCTGCTGAGGATATTAGGCCCATGGAGGGCACTGTTATGATTGCTGCTAATCAGGATCTAGTTGGGAGATTGAGGAAGTTAGAGCCGCCAAGGTTTGCTGGTACCTCGTCTGAGGATTCCTATGAGTTTATTCTTGATATGCATGAGTTGCTGCACCGTATGGGGATAGTGGAGACCCACAACATTGATTATGTGTCCTACTAGTTTTGCGGCGATGCGAAGACGTGGTGGAGGTATTTCGTGGAGTGCTAACCAGAGGGTTCTCCTCCCTTGACTTGGACTAAGTTCTACCGGGCCTTCCTTGAGAAGTACGTGCCCCGGTCTTTGAGAGAGGTGTGTAGGGAGTAGTTCTTACACCTTGATCAGAGAGGCATGTCTTTGGAGTCCTATGTGAGCCGTTTCCATTATCTGGCCCGTTATTCTACTTTGTTGATCCCTATTGAGACCGATAGGATCAGGCACTTTGTTGGAGGACTAGTGGGCTCTCTCGGGGCAGACTTCTTGTCTTCGACGGAGTCTACAGGGCTCTTTCGACCATTACTTCACGTTTTCTTCTACGGTCGGGCGGGCGCTAAGGCCCGTGCTTTTGGTGGTTGTGACAAGAGGCCACGTCAGACTGGCAGTTTTGGGGGTTCTGGTTCTAGGGGCACTGGTCAATTTTCGAGGCCACCTCAGCCATATTACGATCATCCCGTGCATTCAGCATTACCGGCTTCCTCTAGTGAGCCACCTAGGCAAAGAACTCCTGAGAGTTCCTTCTCCAGACTAGTGGACAGAGCTGCTTCATCCGAGTCTTCAGCCTTCGTGTTTCAAAGATTCGACTCTCTTACTTATTATTCTTGTGGAGAGGTTGGGCATGTTGCAAGGAGATGCCCCCGACCCAGGCAGGATTATCGACCGCCGAGGACTCCTACAGAATGTGGTGGTCGCGGTGGGACTCCTCAAAGAGGCGGTGCTCAGTCAGGCCGCGGTGCTCTCTATGGTTCTAGAGGTAGTACCCAGCTACGTAGAGGTGGTTACCATAGTATGAGAGGGGGATCTCAGACTGGGTGTGATGGAGCCCATTGTTACTCATTTCCTAGGCGTATGCAGATGCGCAGGCCCTCGCATGTCGTGATTTTAGGTACCATTTCTTTCGGTCATAGAGCAAAGATCTGTATTATTTAATCCTGGATCCACGTATTCGTATGTATCTGCATTTGATGCCGTTAGTTGGGATTTGTCTTGTGATAACATAGATATACCTGTTCATGTGTCTACTCCTGTCGGAGATTCTATGATTGTTGATCGAGTCTACCGGTCTTGTTTGGTTACTTTTATGGGGTATAACACTTGGGTAGATTTGATGATCCTCGATATGGTAGACTTTGATATTATATTAGGTATGTCCTAGCTTTCTCCCTATCATGCGATCTTGGACTTTCATAAAAAGACAGTCACCTTAGCTATGCCGGGCATCCCTCGGCTTGAGTAGAGAGTTACTCCTAGTCCCGATCAGAAGAAGATCATTTCATTCCTTTGGGCGAAGAAGTTAGTAAGTAAGGGGTGTTTAGCTTATTTAGTTCATGTTCGTGATACGACGGTTGCATCTCCACCCCTTTAGTCTATCCCTATTATGATCGAGTTCGTGGAGGTATACCCGTCGGATATGCCAGGTATGCCACCAGATCGCGATATCGATTTCTGTATCGACGTTGATACGGGCACCCATCCTATTTCCATTCCACTGTATCGGATGGCACCTGCTGAGTTGAGGGAGCTTAAGGAGTAGTTACAAAATTTGTTGAGCAAGGGGTTCATTAGACCGAGTGTCTCCCCACAGGTGCTCCTGTGTTATGTGAAGAAGAAAGATGGGACCATGAGGATGTGTATTGATTACCGCCAGTTGAACAAGGTCACTATTCGGAACGGTTGCCTTATGCCTCGTATTGATGACCTATTTGACCAGCTTCAAGGTGCTTCATTGTTTTAAAAGATTGACTTGGGGTCCGGCTATCACCAGTTGAAGATCGGGGAGGAGGACATCCCGAAGACAGCATTTCGGACGAGATATGGCCATTATGAGCTTCTAGTGATGTCTTTTGGGCTTACAAATGCGCCGGCTACATTTATGACCTTGATGAATGGCATCTTTAGGCTGTTACTTAATTCCTTTGAGACTGTATTTATTGATGACATCTTGGTGTATTCTAATAGTAGAGAGGAGCATGAGAGCCATCTCTGTACTGTTCTTGGGTTGTTGAAGAAACATAGCCTATTTGCTATGTTTTGTAAGTGTGAGTTCTGGTTGGCATTTGTAGCATTCTTGGGCCATGTTTTGTCTAAGGATGGGATTATATTTGATCCACAGAAGATTGAGGCTGTGAGGGGTTGGGCGAGGCCCACTACAGTTGCTGAGATTCGTAGTTGTGTGGGTTTGGCCAGTTATTACCATCGTTTTGTGAAGGGTTTTACGGCGATTGCTTCATCCTTGACCTGATTGACTCAGAAGGATGTTTCCTTCCAGTGGAAGGATGATTGTGAGGAGAGCTTTCAAAAGCACAAGCTTATTTTGACTACAGTCCCGATCCTAGCACTACCAGTGGAAGGTAAGGATTTCGCTATCTATAGTGATGCCTCTAGTATGGGTTTGGGGGCGGTGTTGACGCAGGAGGGTAGAGTGATAGCTTATTCTTCCGGTCAGTTAAAAGTTCATGAGAAGAATTACCCTACCCATGATTTGAAGTTGTTGGTTGTAGTCTTCGCTTTGAAGCTTTGGAGGCATTATTTGTATGGTGTCTATTGTGAGGTTTTCATCGATCACCGTAGCCTTCAGTATGTGTTTACCCATAGAGTTCTTAATTCCGGGCAGCGCCGATGGATGGAGCTCTTGAAGGACTATGACATCTCTATTCTGTAGTATCCCGGGAAAGCCAATGTGGTGGCTGAAGCCTTGAGCCACAAGGCATGGGTATGGGGAGTTTAGCTCGATTGATTGTTTCCGAGCGTCCATTGGCCATGGAGGTTCAGACTTTGGCCAAGAGTTTCATTCGTTTGGATATTTCAGCTCCGGGCAGGATTTTGGCTTGTATAGAGGCAAGATCATCCTTATTGGATCGGATCAGGACTCATCAATTTAAGGATGATCAGTTGAGCAAGATTCGAGATAGAATGAAATTGAGAGCCAAGGAAGCGGTGAATGATTCGAGAGAGACATTCCCGAGGATTAGAGAGGCGTGTGCGTTCCTTCGTTAGCGATTTGGTTCAATTGATCTTGTCTGAGGCTCATAGCTCTCACTATTCCATTCATCCGGGGGTGACTAAGATGTACAGTGACTTGAGACAGCACTATTGGTGTACCGTGACTTCAGATAACACTATTGATGGGGTCAGATTGTTATATCCCGCATTTTCGCATATTCGGAAATTCGAAATAATTCTGACTTGTAAGAAATAAGGCCATAATTGGATGTTTGTTTAATGTACGTGTGTTGACCATGGAATTGTTGATGTGGAAACATGGAGAAGGTCAAGGGCAAAATGAGAAATTTTTAGAAATTAGTTTAGGAATTTTAAATAAGACCATGACGGTTTGGGCCTAATTGAAAAAAAAAAATACAAAAGGCCCAATTCATTTGGGTGGTGGCCGGCCATGTGAAGGAAAAGAGGGGCCCAAGCCCATAAATTTTTTTAAAGCCTTGTTTTATAAAGGAAAAAGGGACCATTCATTCCCATTGTTGAACAAAAAAAAAAAAAGAGAGAGAGACAAGAGAGAGGGGTTTCGGCCCCAAGGAAAAAATAAATAAATTTTGGGGCTCAAATCTTTGGTTCAAAATTCATCTCTTTTGAATTCCTACTAAGCCCGGAACCCTCTTCAAGGTGATACAAATTTGGAGGCAAGAAAGTATTTTTTTTATCAAGTGGTGGAATTGGAAAAGGTAAGAATTCTACTCTTTTTTTTTATGGGAAATCTATATTGTTATAATGAGTAGAATCTAATGAAAAATATGGAGATGTTGTGTGTGGTGTGAGCCGTGTGTGTGTGTGTGTACTGTGGCCGTGTGATATTTTTTTTGTGAAAGAAGAGGAATTGAATTGTTTAGTATGTTAATCATGTTGTTGTGGCCTTGTGATGTAAATGGAAGATTAATGGTTCTAGTTGGCATGGAAATTTTGTTGTTGGGTTGTTGTCGGAAAGTATGTGATGTTACTATAGATTAAATTATGGAAGTGGAGTTCAAAAAAATGTGAATTGTTGTGTTGTTGGTGAATTTGGAAGGAAACTAGTCCAAACTAGCATGAAAAATTGGTTGATAAGTTGTTGTAGGAAGCTTTGTGATTTTATTGTAGATTTATGTAATTATGGAAATGAAATTGTTAAGGTATAAATTATGGTTGTTGTTGATGAAATGGGAAGATGAAAATGTGTTGTGAATGTATAAGCGTCGACGTTGGCTTGAATGCAAGTCGTCGAATTGAATTTATGTAAGTTGTTGAATAATAGAAAAGGAAGCTATTGTTATTGTATTGCTTTCCGGATGGGTTGTTGATGTTGCTTGGTTGGTTATTGTTATTGTTGTTGATTGATATGGCCGAGTTAAATTCTCGGAGTGGCCTATTTACAGGGGAAATGCGCCCAATTTGTAGAATTAAGGGCGAATTTGGAATTTAAGGCCTAAAAGTCATTAGCTAATGTTTGGCATTTTATGGCTTGTTTATAAATCGTGGGCAGCCCGAATCATAGGTTGGATTAGCTTGAGTTTGGATCATTTTGGAGAGCGTTTGAGGTATGTAAAGTAACCTTCCTTCTTCGGCATGCCTTAGTTAAAACATGCTATGATATAAGCCTCGAGGAAACTCTATTCTCGCAATCCGAGCATGTTTATGAATCGCATTTGTTCTTTTATGCATCCTTACCTTGTCATGGCAAAACATTGATCCTTATGTTCTTGGAATTCATAATTTGTAAAGATTTCATGAAAGCTGATTTTTGTTTTAAAACATTCTTAGCATCCCAAAACTTCAAAAGCTCTCTTTCCGAAAAGTCGGAGTTTTGAGATTTT
>NW_026718859.1:0-12564 GCF_029784015.1 Lycium ferocissimum | reverse complement strand
GATGACCTTTGTTGTGTTCTTATACTTGGTTTCATGAATTATGGGGGTTGATTCTTTTGTTTTTCCTTTGATTCTCTTAAGTTCTTGTGGAGGAATATTTTGGAGAGTCTAGAAGTCTCTTGGCTTGTGTTGGTGGAAAAATGAAGTGAAAAGAAGTCGATTCCCTTTCTTAATAAGTCAAAATCTGGTCTTTAATGGCCTTCAGATGAACGGTGGCCGTAAATTGCGCTTTTACGGACCCGTATTGTGGTTTACAGTCCGTCAACGTGGACGTATTTAACCATTTCAAAAGACAAAGTTGAAGCTCGGAGAACATGGCATTTTACGAACGAGGTTTACGGTCCGTAAATCAAAGATACGGACCGTCCTCCAAATCGTTTTTAACCATTTCACATAAAGTAAAGTGAATTTGGCAAGCTGGAGGACGATTGCACTATACGGTCCGTAAATCACTTTACGGGCCGTATAGTGTCATATACGACCACGATTTAAAAATTTCCCGCAACTTTCTTATTTCAGTAAATTCATCTTTAGCCATTCCCGCCCTAGCGAAACACCATATATTCAAGTCTTCCATAATTCTACCCCTCACACAAGCACGGAGAAATTTCCGAGGTGTAATAGCTTGCCTCTTGCGGTAGAATCATGCATGCTTACTTTTTACCTTTATAACATATCACACATACATACATGAGCTGTCTGAATCAATAACATCATTAGCCTACGTCTAGGGTAATTATGTCACGCCGCCCACTAGTGGTGTCATGTCCGGCCACATAGGCATGGTGTTATCATAAGCCGCCCGTCTTAGCGGTGTCATGTCCGGCCATCTAGGCACGGTATAATCATTAGCCGTCCGCCTTAGCGGTGTCATTTCCGGCCATCTAGGCACGGTGTAATCTCATCATTATACACTTATCATCGGACATGCATAAGAAATCAAGTAAAAGTTACAACTTTATCGGGGTGACGTAAGGTCGAGAACCGCCAATTCTATTACGGAGTGGTCATGATCATCATGCCTCACCTCGAAGGAACTAGAATTATAAAGTGAGCCTAACAACAATGAATAACATCAAGGAATCATATAAGGATCATTAGCTTCATAAGATTATCATATCATAAGCTTTGGAATCTCTAGACTTAGATTCACCATCATCATTGCCATATTCATAACACATCTCTTATCTTTTCTCATGAGAAGCTCTTGATAATCATAGACTTATAGTTTATGGAATATAAGAGAGTTATGGAAAGATAAAGGAAGTCATATTATAAGGATCATGCCTTAGAAAAAGAAAGGACTAGCCTTACATACCTTTTCGTCTCCTTAACTCTATCAACTAAATGGTTTCCTTCGAAGCTAGCAATCTACATTCAAGAGAATTCGTACTAAGATTAGACAATCGATAGTATACTTAAGCTTAAGCTTAAGCTAAAGCTAATGAAAATTGGCAGTATCTCCTTTGTTTCTACAACGTTCTCCATATAATACAACAACTCCCCAAACATCAATAACTACATCCATAATATCATAATCAATAAGTTTTGTTAAGCTAGACATTATTCAATTCTCACAATTTCCCTTCCAAAGCATCCATAACAATAATTACAACACAAGGCCATATTCATTCATATATGATGCATCTTTAATATTCTTAATATCATTTTCAACAAGATTGTGTTCATAACATGTCAAGAACTATGATTCATATCAAGTTACAATTCAAGAATACCATTATTTCCATACTTGTACTTCATTTTCTACCTTTCTCCATAATCCAAGTCTTTCATCCATTCAATACCCTTAATAACATGGAATGAAAATAAAAATCACCTTTGATTATGTAGGAATGGGCTTTGGATGGAAATACTTCACTTGGAGAAATCCCTAACTTCAACTCCAAGGAGATTCTTGACTTCTAGTAACGCGAATGAGCACCCATACCCTTGACTCCACTAATTTTTGGTGTTTGATCCTTGATTTACTTTGGGTTTATGGTAATGAAGTATGTGGAATATTCTAGAGCTCTTGAGAGAGGTGGAGAAGTTGGAAAAATGAGAAATTAGAAGTGGAAAATTATATTTATACTTGGAGAAAAAGCTGTCCCGATCATGTTATACGGACACTTATACGGTCCGTAAAATTTTGTACGGTCCGTAAAAGTGATCGTATTCCACCATCAGGGATTTTTCCTTTCTGTAAGGTTATAGGGACCCTTATACGGACCGTATAAGTGGTCATATAACTCTATTTTTCCGAAGTTAATCTCATCGTTTTATTTGATCTCTAATCTTTATGGAACCTTCTTAACACTTCACGAACAACTTAAGGAGCATTATAACTCTTCTTCAAAATATTATTAAATCAACCTTGGCTCGATACTTCGCAACAACCCTTCCAAAACACGACTTATACTTTGCCATCCTCAACGAACTTTCTTCTCTTGCCTCAAATGCCTTTGGAATCTTAATTAGAATCACTAAGTACCCTTTCTTACTTGTAGGGACATCATATACTTCTTACCCTACGTTAGTCTATTTACTGCACAGTGACATGAAATTTCCGAAGGGTAACACTTTCCCCCTCTTAAGAACATTCATCCTCAAATGTTAAGTTCTCGGGAATTCTCAAAAATTTTGCCAGAGTTTACCCTGTAATATGGCACTACCACCCTATCACAACAACCCACAATAACATTGCCTCACAGGGCTGCAACACAATGGCAAGAAAAATATGGCCATACACGACCAAAAGCATTAAAAAGTAAGCATTACATACCTTATGATAATAGTGTCTCATCTTGAATCTCTTTCGGGGGTGGAAACAATTGCCGATATTTGGACTTCATGTCTTCTTCCGCTTCCCAAGTCATTTCCTCTCGGTTATTTTTTCTCCACAAGACCTTAACTGCGGCTACCTCTTTATTTCTACGTTTCCGTACTTGCCTATCTAGTCTGGCAATGGGTACCTCTTCATAAGCCACCCTTTCCGTAACTTGAACATCATGTACAGGCACGATTCTAGTAGGATCCCCGATACACTTACGGAGCATTAATACATGAAAAATTGGGTGGACTGATTTATGTTCTGGAGGTAAGTCCAATTCATAAGCTACTTGGCCTATCTTGCGGACTACCTTATAAGGTCCAATATACCGGGGACTCAATTTCCCCTTTTTACCAAATCTCATCACGCTCTTCATCGGTGATACCTTCAGAAATACCCAATCATTAACTTGGAATTCTAAGTCTCGCTGACGGTTGTCCGCATAAGATTTCTGGCGACTTTGGGCTGTTAACAATCGATCTCAGATGACCTTGACCTTTTCCACCGCTTGTTGAATCAACTCCGGACCTATTAGCTGTACCTCTCCTACTTCAATCCACCTAATTGGTGATCTACACTTCCTTCCATATAGAGCTTCATACGGGGCCATCTGAATGCTAGAATGATAACTGTTGTTGTAGGCAAATTCAATACGTGGCAAATGTTCATTCCAACGTCCTTCGAAGTCTAATATACATGCCCGCAACATGTCTTCCAAGGTTTGAATGGTGCGTTCAGCTTTTCCATCTGTCTGAGGGTGAAATGTTATGCTAATTCTCACTTGAGTACCGAAACCTTCTTGGAAAGACTTCCAGAATTTAACAGTAAATTGTGCTCCCCTATCTGTGATAATAGACACTGGGATACCATGAAGTCGCACTATCTCCTTAAGATACAACCTTACATAATCTCTTGCTGAGGATGTGGTTTTGACCGGAAGAAAATGGGCTGATTTTGTGAGTTAGACAACAATCACCCATATGGAGCCATACTTACGCCGGAAACGAGCAAGCCTACAATGAAATCCATGTTAATTACTTCCCATTTCCAAGTTGGAATTTCCATCGCTTGCAATAATCCTCCTGGCTTTTGATGTTCAATTTTCACTTGTTGGCAATTTGGACATTGAGCTACAAATTCTTCTATGTCTTTCTTCATTCCATCCCACCAATACATTATCTTGAGATCGTGATACATTTTTGTCGCCCCTGAGTAGATGGAATACCGAGAGTAATGAGCTTCTTCTACAATACGATGACATAGACTTGCAACATTTGGAGCACATAGCCTGTCTCGGTACCTAAGAACTCCATCTGCAGAAACTTCAAATGGTGACTTCTCTTTCTCCGGAAATGTATTCCTATAGTGGCTCAATTAGGGATCTTCATATTGGCGCTCTCGCACCTCATTATCTAAGGATGAAACAGCTAGGTTGTGAATACCAACTCCTGCATTAGCTAAATCAATTAGACGAACTCCAAGGCTAGCTAGCTGGTGAAGCTCACAAATTAATTCTTTCTTCTTCGGACGGACCTCACATAGACTACCCATTGATTAGCGGCTAAGTTCATCAGCTACTACATTCGCCTTCCCAGGATGATATAAAGTACTCACATCATAATCTTTTAATAATTCTAACCACCGCCTCTGTCGTAGATTTAACTCCTTCTGCTTGAAAATATATTGAAGACTCTTGTGATCTGTATAAATATCAACATGTACACCATACAAGTAATGTCTCCACATTTTTAGTGCATGAATAACCGCAGCCAATTCGAGATCATGGGTCGGATAGTTCTTTTCATGTTTCCGCAATTGCCGGGAAGCATAGGCAATAACTTTACCGTGCTGCATCAACACACAGCCCAATCCGACACCGGAGGCATCACAATAAAAAAATACCTATCTGGTCCTTCTGGAAGTGTCAGGACTGGGGCTGAAGTTAATTTGTCCTTCAATTCTTGGAAACTGCATTCACAAACGTCGGTCCACTGAAATTTTGCTGATTTTTGAGGTAGTTTCATCAATGGTGCAGAAATAGAAGAGAATCATTCCACAAATCTTCTATAATAACCTGCTAATCCTAGAAAGCTTCGAACTTCTGTAGGCGTTGTAGGCCTTGGCCAAGTCTCCATGGACCTCTCTTTTCGGTATCAACTCGAATGCCATCACCGAAAATGATATGGCAGCTGAAGAAAGTTATCGAATTGGCAAATTAAAATTCGCATTTCAAAAATTTAACATACAATTCACGAGCCCGAAGAATTTCAAGGACTGTACGCAGATGATCTGCATGTTCTGCTTCAGTTTGAGAATATACTAGAATGTCATCAATGAACACTATCAGAAATAGATCTAAGAAAGGCCTGAACACATTATTCATCAAATTCATAAACACTGCCGGGACATTAGTTAGCCCAAACAACATCATCTGAAATTAATAATGGCCATATCTAGTTCTGAAAGCCGTCTTCGGAATATCTTCTTCTCTAACTCTCACTTGGTGATACCCCGATCTTAGATCAATCTTAAAAAACCATTTAGCACCTTGTAATTGGTCAAAAAAATCATCGATTCTCGGGAGAGGATATTTATTCTTGATTGTCACCTTGTTCAACTGTCTATAATCAATGCACATTCGTAGGGAGCCGTCTTTCTTTCTTACAAACAAGACAGGTGCTCCCCATGGTGATGAACTGGGCCTGATAAATCCTTTCTCAAGCAAATCCTTCAGTTGTGCCTCTAGCTTTTTAATTCTGCAAGAGCCAATCTGTAAGGAGGAATAGATATAGGTTCGGTGTTCGGCAATACATCAATGGTAAAATCAATTTCTCGTTCAGTGCAGCAATTTGGAAGTTTATACGGAAATACATCCGAGAACCTATTTACTCTGCGAATGCAGTTGGAGGGTCAGTAGCTTTACTTCGGTGTCATGAACCCGGACCAAATGATAAATATGGTCTTTGGCAATCATCTTCCTCGCTTTGAGATAGGAAATAAACCTACCTCTTGGAGATGCTGTGTTACCCTTCCATTCAAGTACTGGTTCTCCTGGAAATTGGAACTGAACTATCTTCGTTCTACAATCCATATTAGCATAACAAGAGGCCAACCAATCCATACCCATAATCACATCAAAATCCAACATTTCTAGTTCAATCAAATTAGCTGTAGTCTAGCGATCACATACCACAACCACACAATTTTTGTATACTTGTCTAGCTATTACTGGATCACCAATTGGAGTAGATACCTCGAAAGGTTTAATTGGCTCGAGTTTCACCCTAATACAGCTAGCAATATAAGGAGGGATATAAGACAATGTAGAACCTGGATCAATCAATGCATAAACATCATGAAAAAATATAGATAGTATACCTGTAACCACATCTGGAGAGGACTCAAGATCCCGTCGTCCGACTAAAGCAAATACGGGGCTAGGTGCGACACCCGAGCTCGGGTGCTCCCCTCTCGCCCCTACCACGTCCCTGCGGAGTACGGGGACCGCCGCCACGGCGCCGATGAAGAAGAACCGGCTGCTGATCCTGTGGGCCGAACCCCACCTCTACCGTGCCTTGAGGGACAATCTCGCATCACGTGCCCAGTCTGTCACAAACATAACAAACATATGAACCTTGGCGACACGGGCCCGAATGTAACTTTCTGCACTGAGTGCATCGTGGAACTGGTGGTCTCCTCTGGCTAGGATCACCTCCAAACTGGGAACCTGAGACCCTCGAGCCCTGACCCGGACCAAAATAAATAGGGCGATCAAATCTTCTGCTCGCGAATCGAGGAGGCACACTAGTCGCCGACTAGCTTGAATACCCAGAGTATGACTGCCTCGATCCCCCTCTATCCGCGCTACTAGCACCAATGAATCTAGCCCTCTTATCGTGCCCTCTATCAATATCACGCTTACCTTGGTGCGGCATTTGTTGCTCCTCTAAATTCTGGGCATGGGCTTGGATATGAGAAATGTCCATCCCCCTACGTAACAGAAGCCGTCAAACAATCCTTGAACAAATGTGGCCCTAAGCCATTCACAAATCTATGTACTCTATCTCCCATGTCAGCCACCATAGTTGGAGCATATCTAGCCAATAAATGAAAGTGAAGGCTATACTCCCGGGCACTCGTATTCCCTTGCTTGAGATTTAAGAATTTATCCGCTCTGGCCCGACGGGCCTTGGGTGGCAAATAATGACAAATAAAAGCTTTCATGATCTCTTGCCAAACCGGGGGAGGCGCATCCTCTCCTCTTGAAGAAATCCAATTATTATACCAAAGGACCGCTATATCCCGGAGTCTATAAGATGCCAACTCCACAAATTCAGTATCGGAGGCATGGATGAGATTCAAGAATTTATCCGCTCTGGCCCGATGGGCCTTGGGTGGCAAATAATGACAAATAAAAGCTTTCATGATCTCTTGCCAAGCCGGGGAGGCGCATCCTCTCCTCTTGAAGAAATCCACTATTGTACCAAAGGACCGCTATATCCCGGAGTCTATAAGATGCCAACTCCATAAATTAGTATCGGAGAGCATGGATGAGATCCAAGAATTTATCCGCTCTGGCCCGATGGGCCTTGGGTGGCAAATAATGACAAATAAAAGCTTTCATGATCTCTTGCCAAACCGGGGGAGGCGCATCCTCTCCTCTTGAAGAAATCCAATTATTGTACCAAAGGACCGCTATATCCCGGAGTCTATAAGATGCCAACTCCACAGATTCAGTATCGGAGGCATGGATGATTCTCAACGTCCTCAACATTTCATCTATAAAACCTTGTGGGTCTTCATCCGGCTTTGACCCAAAAAATTCTGGGGGATTTAGACTCATGAAATCACGTGCCCTTGCACTAGTAGCTCTATCACGGGACCCGCACTTTACCGTTGGGCTCGAGCGAAACCGGCGAGTCAATAACTAAATAGCCACGGTCATCTCGTTGACCCGAAGCACCCGGGAGGAACTTGGAGGCACAGGGGTTGGAGTAGAAACACCTTCTTGTTCTTCTAGAATAGGCTGAGTGTGGGAGTGTGGGTGGAGCCTCGTTATGGGGTTCACCCTCTTCATAGTCCGGCGCTCTCTTTCCATCCGCCTTTCTATTTCGGGCTTTCCTTCGGGCGACCGTGGCTTTTCTCTTTACCGAGTAGCGTCGAAATCATAACGCACAATTAGGAGAAAAGAAATCAGAATATGGCTCTATCTCACGATCCAATAAGAAGAAAGATGGTCATTATTCCTAAATGCCCCGCACCTCTCGTGTATAAGTGTGGCGCGCTTCACATCCATAAACAAGACTCTCTTGGACACGACTCGTAGACACCCTAGGACGGGAACCTTCCGATACCACTTTTGTCACGACTCGGATTGGGCCATGACGGGTACCCGGAGCTGACTACTGAGTACCACTCATTATGCTAATCATCATACCCAACCTGAACATACACAATCTCCAAGGCAACACACATATAGATACCTAAGCCCTCACGGCTGCAAAAATGATATACAAAAATATACACTGATGTGTCCATGAGACAACTACTACCCACGGATACGTATCTACGAGCCTCTACTAGAGTACTGAGACATAATGACGGGACAGGACCCCGTCATGCCCGAATATATACACAAAAGAATATATATCAAAAATTGCACCTCCGGAGTAGGGAAGTGCTCCTGTGCAAGCTGATCTGGCTCTTATGGATCTGGACCGTCCCCCGTCTCACACCAGGCATGAACACGGCGTCCAAAAAGAAAAGGACGTCGCATGAATAATCACTTGAGTATGTAAGGCATACATGATAACATAATAAGGAAATGTAGAAAGCATAAGAGGAAAAATATTACTGTAACTGCTTGCCGCTTGCGGCAGAATCATGCATGCTTACTTTATACCTTTATAACATATCACACATACATACATGAGCTGTCTGAATCAATAACATCATTAGCCTGCGTCCGGGGTAATTATGTCACGCCACCCACTAGTGGTGTTATGTCCTGCCACATAGGCACGGTGTTATCATAAGCCACCCACCTAAGCGGTGTCATGTCCGACCATCTAGGCACGGTGTAATCATAAGCCGCCCGCCTTAGCGGTGTCATGTCCGGCCATCTAGGCACGGTGTAATCTCATCATTATACACTTATCATAGGACATGCATAAGAACTCAAGTAAAAGCTACAATTTTATCGGGGTGACGTAAGGTCGAGAACACCCGATTCTATTACGGAGTAGTCATGATCATCATGCCTCACCTTGAAGGAACTAGCATTATAAGGTGAGCCTAACAACAATGAATAACATCAAGGAATAATATAAGGATCATTAGCTTCATAAGATTATCATATCATAAGCTTTGGAGTCTCTAGACTTAGATTCACCATCATCATTGCCATATTCATAACACATCTCTTATCTTTATCATGAGAAGCTCTTGATAATCATAGACTTATAGTTTACGGAATATAAGAGAGTAATGGAAAGATAAAGGAAGTCATATTATAAGGATCATGCCTTAGAAAAGAAAGGACTAGCCTTACATACCTTTTCGTCTCCTTAAATCTATCAACTAAATGGTTTCCTTCGAAGCTAGCAATCTACATTCAAGAGAATTCGTACTAAGATTAGATAATCAATAATATACTTAAGCTTAAGCTAAAGCTAATGAAAATTGGGCAGCATCTCCTTTGTTTCTACAACGTTCTCCATATAATACAACAGCTCCCCAAACATCAATAACAACATCCATATGCTCAATCAATAAGTTTTGTTAAGCTAGACTTTATTCAATTCTCACAATTTCCTTTCAAAAGTATCCATAACCATAATTACAACACAAGGCCATATTCATTCACATATGATGCTTCTTCAATATTCTTAATATTATTTTCCACATGATTGTATTCATAACATGTCAAGAACTATGATTCATATCAAGTTACCATTCAAGAATACCATTATTTCCATACTTGTACTCCATTTTCTACCTTCCTCCATAATCCAAGTCTTTCAACCATTCAATACCCTTAATAACATGGAATGAACATAAAATTCACCTTTGATTATGTAGGAACGGGCTTTGGACGGAAATACTTCACTTGGACAAAACCCTAACTTCAACTCCAAGGAGATTCTTGACTTCTAGTAACCCTAATGGGCACCAATACCCTTGATTCCACCAATTTTTGGTATTTGATCCTTGATTTACCTTGGGTTTATGGTAATGAAGTATGTGGAATATTCTAGAGCTCTTGAGAGAGGTGGAGAAGTTGGAAAAATGAGAAATTAGAAGTGGGAACTTATATTTATACTTGGAGAAAAAGCCGTCCCGATCATGTTATACAGACACTTATACGGTCCATATAACTTTATACGGTCCGTATAAGTGACCGTATTCCACCATCAAAGATTTTCCCTTTCTGTAAGGTTATACGGACCCTTATATGGACCGTATAAAGTTATACGGATCGTATAAGTGGTCATATAACTCCATTTTTCGGTTAATCTCACAAGCTTTTGTTTGATCTCCAATCCTTATGGAACCTTCTTAACACTTTTTTAACACTTCATGAACAATCTAAGGAGCATTAGAACTCTTCCTCAAGACATTATTAAATCAACCTTGGCTCGATATTTGGCAACAACCCTTCCAAAACACGACTTATACTTTGCCTTCCTCAATGAACTTTCTTCTTACTCAAAATGCCTTTGGAATCTTGAATCATCACTAAGTACCCTTTCTTACTTGTAGGGACATCATACACTTCTTACCCTCCGCTAGTCTATTTACCGCACAACGACATGAAATTTCTGAGGTGTAACTGTATAATCCAAGTAGTAAGTATGATCCAAGTAGTAAGTGTAGTTTGGTACTCACTGGAGTAATCACCTCCCTCCTTGGGAAAATCTATGCATTGTGTTATGACAAATTTCGTTCAAAGCCACCAAGGATAGACTTGAAACATACCATTCTTTGAGTTATTTTATGTAGACCACAAATCAATTGAATTTGCAAAGTAGATCAATAGAACAATGAAATATTGAACATTGACATTGCCTTGAAGTTATAGATTGAGCGATTATCTCGTTTAACTCAGATATCATATTATGTCGTTCAAATGATTTACTTTTCGTTTTGGGACAATTATCATATTACATGAATCAGAATCTCTGCAGACTAACTTCGTTAGAAAGTGATAATTGTATATACCAGTTGGTAGTTATGCCCTCATTCTTAGTTGTCTATCCTTTGAAATCATAAAATTCAATATGTGTAGATGTTAGAATAGATATTATGATCTTCATATTTATATTATGTCTAGCCTACATTTTATGATTATCATTTTTTCATTGTGCGTTTTATAACTAGAAATAAGAAACAATGAAGGTTATACTTTTAAGAGCATACCTTTTGTTAGATGATATCAATCAGTTAGTTTTTTAAACAAAATATTTATTTATATATTAAGTTCCAGATACACTTGGATTACCGACAAAATGAGTTCGTATATAACTGCACAAAATAATGGAAGATTATGTTCAAAAGGTAGGAAAATATGAATTAGGAATATATTAGTTCTTTTAAATATTTTTAGAACATATAAAAGTATTTATATATATATCCTTTTGGATCATAAAGACATATATGTATGTCACATTTGATATATTTAGAAGTTACAAAGCACTTAATTGAAATCCATTGAAAAAAGAAATTATGTTTTCACTTTATTTCCAACTTGAGGTTGTACCACAATTCAAAACGCAGCTTATAACGTGTTCTTCAACTCACTTTTCATTTTTAAAGTTGTATTTAAGAAAATTAAAAAACATAAACATTATTTCAAATATTCTATGCAAAAAGTATAACCAAACACAACTCCATCTTCAACTCTAACTCCCGGCTCCCTAAATTCCAAATAAAGTGAAAAATGTTTTAAATCTAAGGACAAACGCCTTCTAAATTATTATTGTTATGAAAAAAATGCGAAACATTCGAAGAGGAATATCAATGTCGATAACAAAAGTCACAGCCATGAGTTATGACATAGCACTAAAATTGATGGAAGTAACATACATCGAAAATATAATCTATGAGGAAGCATTAGGTGAGATATACTCCATTGCTTGTACCCTATAAAATGAAAATTAGTAAAAGAAATCACGTGTATCTAATTAAACTTTAGTTTCGGACAATATTCAATCTTAATTTCTTTGATAAACAAGTCATCATATGACTTCCATCCATGGATCATTTACAAAGACTTGTACACGTATTCTTTCATGTATTAATATTTACTCAATCTTTATTTTAATATTATTGATAGTATTTGTAGAACATATGTTACTTTACTCGGCAAACACGTGCATTTCAAAAAACTAGTATATAATATTTTATTTTTGTTTATTTTCCTTAACTGGCCAAATTTACAGGTCTATCTTGATTTCGGGTTGACGATTCCTAAACCTAGCTTCCACGGGATGGTGTCCTCAGTGAAAGAAATTCTAGACCTCGCTCCTATGAATAAGGTTATAATTTCTGCACCTAAAGATACATAAAACTATCATGACGCCTTGCTCAAATTATTTAGGTCATCTTTTCACTTCAGCCTTTGCACATTTTCAAAATCTTACATTGACTACTCTTCCATCGCTTAATCACTAACCCTGTGAACATTTACCCATGTCATGTTTTATCATCAGGTCTGTCCCAGCGGGTTCGCATTT
>NW_026718858.1:0-19632 GCF_029784015.1 Lycium ferocissimum | reverse complement strand
GTAGTTAAATTTTTTCCTTTCTTTTCGCCAACAAATTATAACTTCCTTTTTGAATTTTGTTCAAGTTTTTTGAATCAATTAAGGTGAAACTTATTTTTATTTCTTGTTAAATATTATATATATATGTCCTATTAATTAATTAAAATGATCACATGATCATCATGTGACATAGGCTTGGGCCAAGCCTTGTTGGCCGGCCACCCCATCTCTTGGGCCTCAATTCCTTTTAGTTTTGTTGAGCCCAAATCTTGTCTTGTAATTTCGAAACAAATTTTTGAATTTCCAATTTTTGCCCTTGGCCTTCTCCGATGTCTTTGCGCCAACATTTTGCCATGAACAACATAGATATGTTGATTAAGATCAAGGTATTGACTTATGACGTACAAGTCACAATTGTTTCAAATTTTCCGAATATGCGAAAACACGGGATATAACAAAGGGTGTTATGAGATTCGGCACAAAGGGGAAGCTCAGTCTGAGGTATATTGGGCCTTATCAGATTGTCCGTAAGATAGGCAAGGTTGCCTACAAATTAGATCTACCATCGAGTTTGGGAACAGTGCATCTAGTTTTCCACGTGTCTATGCTTCGCAAATGCATTGGTGACCCTTTCAGAGTATTTCCTATAGATGATATCCAGGTGACCGAGGAATTATCCTACGAGGAGCAGACTATAGCCATACTGGATCGTCACGTGAGGAGGTTGCGTAATAAGGATGTAGCTTCCGTTAAGGTATTATGGCGAACAATACGTGAGGGAGATGACCCGGGAAGTCAATAAAGAGATGAAGAAGAAGTATCCCCACTTATTTTCCATGCCTACAGGTAATCTAAATTCCTTAATTGGTTATGCTTATTGCTGAATGAACTGTATGTGATATCTATAAAGGAGACTCCCCCGAAATGCTTATAAGACCCCGTAGGACTAATTTAACATTTGAGGACGAATGTTCTAAAGGGGGGGAGAATGTTATAAACCGTATTTTGTACATTGAGATATTCCGAGCTAGCCGCGATAAGTTAAGGACAAGGTTATTTTTGTCCATATTTGTTAAATGCAAGAGTTGCATATTCATCTTTTTATTGGTATGGAGTATTAAGGATAAATTTGGAATTAGGAAATTAATTAGTTCATGAATAAAAAAAAAAGGCCACGTGGCCGTGTGGGGTGTGGGCTCCCACCCATGGTTTGGCCAATTGCCTCAAGCCATGAGGTGGGGCATGTGTCCACCTTGTATTGTAGGGGCCACATATATATATATATATATAAGTCATGACAAAGCAAGACAACATATTCATCATCTTTCACACTTAAGAAAATTGGAGAAGCTTGGAGAAAAAAAGACCATTACTGCCACAAGTAAGCTAAAATTGAGGTCCAAAAATCTTGATCAAAAAATATCTTCTTCTAGTATTTCAACCAATCTAAGGTCCTTATTAACGTGGAGTATTTGTTGGAACAATCAAACCATTCTCGTTTCTTGCAAAGCACAAACCCTAGCCAAGTTGAGAAGATAAGTGGAAAAGGTAAGGATTAATCTTCTTTACATGTGTTATGGATGGTTTGTATATGTTGTAGTATGTAGAAATGAATGAAATTCATGAAACCCTATGTGTTGGTGTTGAGCCGTGTAGGTGTGTGTGGTGTAGGAGTGATGAACTAATTTTATTTAGTATTTTTGGTTGTTGTTGTTGTTGTGGATTCTATGATGTAAAATGAAGATTAATGGTTCAAGTTGAAGTTGTAATCGTTGTGGGCTGTTTTAGAAGCTAATGTGATTTTAATAAAGTTTCTTGTATTTATGAGAATAATGTTGTTAACGTGTGGATTGTTAGTATAGCTTATGAATTTGGAAGAAAGAAATGTGTTGTTGTTGTTCCTATTGAAATTGGAAGGTTTCGGATGGAGTGGTATGTTGGTTGGGTTGTTTTGAATATTGTGCGGATTGTTTCAAGTGTTCTTGAATCTTGTTTGAATGATTCCTCGACTAGTACTTGAACGTGTGAGCATTGATGTTGGCTTGATTGTATGTGGTTGAATTGAATGTAAATGAAGTCTTGTCGAATTATGTAGAAAAGAGTTACTAACGTTAGAATGCATTTTGAATTAATTGGTGATGTTGTTAATATGATTGTTGGTATTGTTGTTGATGATTTGGTCGAGTTGAATTCTCGGGGTTGTTGAATTTATAGGGGAAATGCTGCCCGAATTTCTGTAGATAAAGTGCTAGTTTGGGATTGAATTCCCAAGTACCTATAGCTAATGTTTGGTATCTAATGACGTTGTTGTAGATCTTGGGAAGCCCGAGACTTAAGTTCGGATTAGCTTAGGAAGCGGACGAGGTATGTAAAGCCTAACCTTTCTTTCTTTTGGCATGTCTTAGATGTAAGTAAGATATGATACGAGCCTTGGGGTAACTCTATTCACAAGATCCGAGCATGTCTACGATTCTTATTCACTTCTTGATGTTAGCATTCCTAATATAGTCGAGCTATGGTCCTTGTGTCTTTTGTATGATTGGATAATAAAGGTTGCATAAAGGGTTCGTGTTCTTAAAGGATTCTATGTCGAATAAGGTCCCTAACTTTCATAGACGGGCTCGGATCGCTTCGATACGTTCGTAGAAGATTCTATGATGAATAATGTCTCTAACTTTCATAGGCGGGCTCGGATTGGTTTGATACTTGTCCGTGGGCCCCGAGACTTCCCTATGTTTAGTTCTAACGGCATTTTAAAAGAACTTAATATGACTATCGTCTTAACCCTCGAGCGTCGATTACTTACTTATCTATTGAGTCTGTAATGATGATTTATATGCATATGGTTACTCACTACTCTGCTCGTGCATACTGATGTTACATCTTTCGCCGAGTCCCGGGCCGGTTATGTCATCGTGCGCACTATGCTATATTCTGGAGTATGATGTGTTATGGTTCACCGAGTCCCTCGTTAGAGGACCGGGTACCGTATATATATATTATGGTGTTATGATGTGTTATGGCGTTATGATGTGTTACGGAGTTATGATGTGTTACGGAGTTATGCAATATTCTGGAGTATGATGTGTTATGGCGCCAAAGACGGGGTGGCGACCATGTTCTGTCCGCCGAGTCCCATGATGGGCCGGATATGATATATGATATTGACATGCATGATTTGTGTTTTGAGAGTAAGCATTTTGATGTTCTGGATACTGTACTTATTCTTTTGTACTTTTTGTTCCGGTTATGATCCTGTTTACTGTACTTCATGCTTTATATACTCGCATATTTCGCGATCGAATTTCCTTTCTTCAGGGGATGCGTTTCATGCCCGCAGGAATAGGCGTACGCCGATTTGGTGATCCGCCGCCTAGGATACCTATTCTCCGATACTTTGGAGCGCACCCTTGTTTAAGAGCTATATTTTGGTACAGACACTTTCATTGTATATGCATATGTCTATTCAGGGGTACGGCGAGCCCTGTCCCGTCATATGATTCTGTTGTTACTCTTAGAGGTCTGTAGACACATGTGTGGGTTGTGAATAGTTACTGTTCGGTTATGTTTGTGTGATTTATGTTTTGGGCGGTCCCATTCGCCGTGGCAGCCTTATCGGCTTGCGTATGTGTATGTTTCGGGATGTTGTGTATATTATGATAGCCTTGCCGGCTTATGTGCGATATGTATATATACATGTATATGCGACAGTTCGTGACAACGTCTGACCTTTGTGTTATACCTCGCATTTTGTACATTTGAATATTCCGAGTTAATGGCGGGAAGTTAAGGGCAAGGTTATAATTTTTTTTCTAATGTGTAAGTTGCGTATTCATCCTTTTTATTGGAATGGAGCATTAAGGGTAAATTTGGGATAAGGAGAAATTGGAGGCTAAAAGTTGGAAAAGAATTTTCATGAAATGGCCAAAAGCCTAGGTGGCGCGGGCCCCACCTATATTTTGGCCAATATTTCCATGCCATGGAATGATACAAATGTGCATCTTGTGTGGTGGAGGCTAAATATATACATGTGCATAATTTAGGACCATGCAAGACTTAGTCATCTTTTGCAATACAAGAAATTTCTAGAAAAGTGAAGAAAATTGGAGAAAGAAAAAAAAACAAAAAAAAAAAAGAAGAGAAGGGGCCGGTCATGTGCATGGCCATGTGCCATGTTTATATATATATATATATATATATATATATATATATATATATATATATATATATATATATATATATATATATATAAGGGGTGAATTATAAGACACAGATATCATTCTTACTCAAGAAAATTCAAGAAGAGTGAGAGAAAGAAACATAGGGGGACATTCGGCCAAGAGAGGGCTGGCCGAATAGGTCCCTCAAACTTGGTTAAGAAAAATTATTTTCTTCATGCCTTACTACTAATTGAAAGATCCTCGTCGACGTGGAATGGTTGTTGGAACAAGAAAACTATTCGTTGTTGTAGTTCATCAAGCTAGCCGAGAGGTGGAGTAGGTGGAAAAGGTAAGGCCCAATCCTCTTTTGCATATATTATGGATGATTTGTATGTGTTGTGGTATGTAGAATGAATAAAATTCATGAAAAGGGTGGTGTGGTGTTGTGGCCGTGTGTATGTGGGTAGTGTAGAAGTGAAGGACTAAGTTTATTTAGTGTTTTGGTTGATTGTTGCTATAGATTCTATGATGAAAATGAATGTTTAATGATTCATGTTGGAGTTGTAGTGTTGCGGGCTGTTTTGGAAAATTAGTATGATTCTAATATAGTTTCTTGGATTTATGGAAATAAGGTTGTAAATGTGTGGACTATGGGTGCCATTGATGAATTTGGAAGGAGGAAATGTATTGTCATTGTTCCTATGGAAATTGGCAATTTCGGGTCCAATGGTATGTTGGATGGATTATTTTGAATATTGTATAAATTGCTTGGAATGTTCTTAAATCGTGTTTGAATGGTCTCGGGTTAATACTTGAACGTATGATCAATGAAGTTAGCTTGATTGTATGCGGTTTATTTGAATATAAATGAAATGTTGCCGAATTGTATAGAGAGGAATTATTAATGTTAGGATGCATTTTGAATCACTTATGGATATTGTTGGTATGGTTATTGGTTTGGTTGTTGTTGATTTGGCCGAGTTGAATTCTCGGGGTGGTTGGATTTATAGGGGAGATGCTTTACTTTAACGAAATTTACGTGTCCAGATAAAGTGACGGCTTGGAATTGGGTTCTTTAATGCTTATGGTTAATGTTGGGTGTCCAATGACATTATTGTTGTGTAGATCGTGAAAGGTTCGAAGCGAGACGTAAGTTTGGATTAGTTCGGAAGGCGGCCAAGGTATGTAAAGCTCACCCTTTCTTTCTTTTTAGCATGTCTTAGCTAATGTAGAGCTATGATGTAATCCCCGAGGTAACTCTGGCTCCCACGATCCGAGCATGTCCATAATTCTTATTTGCTTCTTGATATCCATATTCGTAATGTAGTTAAATTATGGTTTATGCCTTTGTATGATTGTGTATAAAGGACTACGTTCGTAAAAGAGTGTGAAACTACGAACGTCCGTAACTTTCATAAAAGGGCTCGGATCGCTCCGATTTGTCCGTAGGAGGTTCGATAACATATAATGACCTTAACCTCCATAAGCGGGCTCGGGTCGGTTTGATACTTGCCCGTGGGCCCACAAGACCTTTCTTGTGTAGTTTTAGCGACGTGTTAAAAGCATTCAATATGGCTACCACTGGTTTAGGCGACCCCGAGTATGATTACTTAGTTATATACATATGTTAAGTTTGTAATAAGGATTTTTATACATATGATTCCGATATGCGACTTGATCGTGATGACTAAAGTTCTATTTGACAAGTCCCGAATAACATTTGACGAATGTTATGGATCTGATTATGACTATTGGCTGAGCTTTTAAATAATAGTCCGTTTTGATTGTTCTATGGAATCTGCGTTAATGTATGAAATGAGAATCCATGAACATATGATTTTGATACGTAACCATGACTGATAAAATCTTAGTCGACATGTTCCCGAACAAGATCCGGAAGAGATTTGATATGATTAATGCTATTGGTTTGTGAATGATAATCAAAGCACGTTTGGTTATTTGAGTATGGTAAGTACGATTACAAATGTTGTGGATGCATATAGATCCCAATATTTTCGATTCTCGCTCGTGCATATTATTGTTGACTTCCTTACATGCGATGAGTCCGGGCCGGTTACTATCGTGCGCACAATGCGAAGTATGATGAGCGATGAGCGACTAATATTATGGTGTTATGATGTGTCCGGAGTTGGTGATAATAACACGCCGACGAGGATATGGTACCCTTTTTAGTGCCGATACCGTGGTTATATGATATGATGTGTGACGGAGATGCTTTAATAAATAGGAGATATGAAAACTTCCGAAGTATGATGAGTTGTGGCGCCCGAGCGGATGAGGGGCGACCACGTTCCGTCCCGAGAGAAATTTTGGGATGGGGTCCTATTACGACTTAAGAAGCAAATGAGCCGCACGGGGTATATGATATGATAATCGATGATAAATGATGACATGATGATTTGATAATGTGATGATACGATAATTTAATAAATGTGTTATGATGATTCGGTAATATGATGATTGTTTAATCGATGATATGACATATACATGTATTACGAAATATGATGCCGTGGTTTCGGAAACAACGGTGGTGGGGCAAACCCAATGGTGGGGCAAACCCAGTGGCGAGATAAAATTCCACACTGGTTTAGGCGAATCCCACATTGGTTTAGGCGAATCCCACATCGGTTAATGGCAGCTACTATGATATGTTCTAGTTTATATACATATGAGACGTTAAATGTTTTTCAAAAAAGCTTAAGTATTTTAAGTATTCGATTATTATATATCCCCACCTATATTTTGGCCAATATTTCCATACCTCTTATGCACTATTTGTAATACGTATGCATGTACTTCGGTATTCGAAGAGAAGGGGTATTATGTACCTTTTTATATATATATAAGTACTCTTCATTTCGTTTATGATCTCGTCTCCTGTGTTCTATGCTTTACATACTCGGTACATATTCCGCATCGACCCCCTTTCTTCGGGAAAAAGAAACTACGTTTCATGCCGCGCGGTGGAGTAGGTGGACACCAATGTATATTATGGATGAGTATGTGATATTAGTAGAAGATGTTCCGGCGATTGGCGAGCTCCATTTTCTCCGGAGTGTTTTTGTAAGAGTTCGATTATTATGTTATGGTTTCATGTTCCGTGTTAGAGACTTTAGTTTCTTGGATTTATGGATGTCGTGGGTATAAGAATGCTCGGTTATGTAAATTGGCTAAGTAAGCCGATGTATTATTATGCATTGTATTATAAGTTTCATATGTTACAGATTTATTTGATTTGAGAAAAGAAAAAAAAAAGCATATTGTTCTTCGAAAATCTTTCATTATGTATTTGTGTCATGATTTGAGGGCCAGCATGATTATGAATATTACAAGAGTCAGCGGGTTCGCTCGGCCCTAAATAAGGGACGGGTGCCCATCACACCCTATCGGATTAAGGGTGTGACACTTTGTATATGTGCAAGTTATTCGTATGCTGACTATGGTTAACAAAGTGTGCGAGGGTGTCCAGTTTGGGCACTAGTCACGGCCTACGGGGTTGGGTCGTGACAACGAAGTAGGTGATGGTCTGGCGGTCCGACAAGGTCTATGGTGGCAGGGGATGGTGATGTGAAATGGTGATAGGATCTGAGAGAAAGGCGTCAGTGTCATTTCGTTTCTTTTGGTTAGGGTTTGTAATGGGATAGGAAAGGGACTGAGGGGTTTAGTTGAATGATTTTGGGTCGGGTCGGGGATATAGCTCGTGTTCAGGCTTATGCCCAGGGGTCAGAAGATCGAAAGCGCCAGTGAGAGGCTATCTCGGAAGCGGTAGTGGTCGACCCGAAGAGGGCCGGGTCGGAGGGTCGAATAAAGGTTCCGCCGGTAGAGACGGACCCCGGTCTAATTCCACACCGCGCATCCTCGCGGTTTCGAGGATCTCGAGCGGAAAGGTATTTTAGGCTTTTCTTATGCACTATTTGTAAACGCAGAGACAAAATTTTCCTTATGCATCGGGTTCTCGGCGGCGGGGTCGCGGGTCGGGGCGGAGGTGATGCCCCTCTCCCGATGTGCGACTTGCGGGAGACGCCACATATTATTATGCATTGTACGATGTCGACATGGTGTATGTTATACTTGTGGTGATCCGACACAAGAGTTTATGCTAGAGATTGTCCACAAGGAGTGGGTGTGACACTTTGCTTATTCGTTCTGGTTAACATTCGGTAGCGAGCGTCGTCACCCTCGGTAAGAGCCCCCGAGAGGGTCAGAATAAAGGTTCCACCTCGGACTTCTTCGCAGCCGAGGTAGGGGCGGAGGTAGAGCGCCTAATTCCAGTGCGGGGCCACACCGTATCTATGCGCTAGGGGGAAGACCGGATCCAGAGGTTCCACAGGATACACCACCAGGTAATCTAAGCTCGAGAATTTGTTATATTGATTGGCAAATGAGTTATATGTGCTACCCCAAAAAAAAAAAATAAACTTCCCCGCTATACTTATAAGGCCTTATAAAGTTCATTTAACATTCGAGGACGAATGTTTTTAAAAGGGGGGAGGATGTTATATCCCGTGTTTTTGCATATTCGGAAGTTTCAAAATAATTGCGACTTGTAAGGAGTAAGGCCATATTTTGGTTTTATTTAGCATATAATTTGTTCATGAGAAGTATTGACGCGGAAACATCGGAGAAGGCCTAGGGGCAAATTTGGAATTTTGGAAATTAGTTTCGGGAATTTTAAAATAGGATCCATGATGAATTGGGCTAGAAAAAAAATAAGAGAATTTAGGCCCAAATGTTTGAGGGTGGCGAAAGCCAACATGGCCTTGGCCCAACCCAATTTAAATGGTCATGTGCTAAGCATGTGGCTTGTGAGTATAAGTGGATGATTCCATGCATACTCATCCATTAGAAAGTTCAAGAAAAAAAAACAAAGAGAGGGTGAGAGTACAAAGGCCATTCGGCCGAACTCCCTTGGAAAAAAAAAAATTCTAGTTCTTCAACTTTGATTCAAAAGTCTCTTCCTTCTTGAATTCTTGATAAGTTCAAGACGCTCTTCGACGTGGTATAATTAGTTTAGCGAAAAGACCACGTTTGCGACAAGTTGGAATTTGAAGAAAAAGGTAACAATTCTATGTTTTTGTGTTATGCAATGGGTATATGTGTTATAGTGATTAGAGTTGCATGAAAATTATGGAATTGTTGTGTGTGGTGTGCAAGCCGTGTGTGTGTGTGTGTGTTGTAGTCTTGTGGCGAAATGGAAGAATAATGGTTCAAGATTGGAATGAGGAATTGTTGTAAATTGTTGTAGGAAAGTATATGAGCTTATTATTGTTTGTATGAAATTATGGAAATGAGATTGCTAGAATGTGAATTATGGTTTCGGTGGAACTAATGTACCTTTTGTAGAATAATGTATAATGCTTCCGAATTATATTTGAATGGCCTTGAATTTGTAAATGAATATGAAAACATTGATATTGGGTTGAAAGTGTGAAGTTAGAATGAAGGTTGTCGCATTATGTAGAAAGGAAGACCATTTGTGTTCGAATGAGTTTAAATTGATTCTTGATGACTATTATTGTGTTGTTGGTATTGTTGTGGGTGTTGTTGTTGATATTATGGCCGGGTTAACTCTCGGGGATGTTGAACTTATAGGGGAAATGCTTTTCAAAGTTTCGGTAGGCAAATATGGATTTAAACTTGAATTCTCAAAAGCTTGCAACTCACATTTGGTAATTATGACCAATTGTAGATTTTGGTAGAAACAGGAGTTGAGCTCGGACGAGCGTGAGACGTGAATAAGGTATGTAAAGCTTGCTCTTTCCTTCCCTTGGCATGTCCTATGTATGTTAGGCTAAGACACGAGCTTTGGGGACTACTCTACGCCTCGGAATCCGAGCTTCATTTTGGCTCTTTTCCATTCAATAGAATTGAATTATGTTCTTCTTGTTTTGTTGAAAGAATAGCCTAAGCATCGATAATTTTTACAACTGGAACCGAATTGTCCTAAAACTCTCGTAAGTGACTTCATAAAGTCTAATGTTCGTCGTTCACGTCCGCCACCCCGACTTGATCCGAGGTGGGCCCACAAGTCCCGAGATTTTGTATGGCTCCATTTGACTTATTTCCATACGATAGTTAAAGGAAACGGTTAGCTAATGTTCCTAACTTCTGTAGATGGTCTAGAATTGCTTAAAAATGGTCGTAGAGGTTTTATAACGAATGAGGTTCATAACGATATTTGAAAGGCATTTAATTCTCACTACTTTGCACGTGCATATGGTTGTTAATCTTTTTATGCTAACTCGGATTTTCTTTAAACGGGTTTGTGGTTTATTAATGATTTCAAGAAAGTTGTTCTTTTTAAATAAAGAAAACATAAAGTCAATTTTCAAAACCACTCCGATGGGGGTGTGAGATTTTACTATTTAAACTTTTCTAAACGATTGGATGATTTCATGACGTGACTAAGTGCGCTATATGATATATGGCCTCGGCTGGTGCCTGAGTGAGCTGTGGCCTCAGCTTACGCCTGAGTGCGCTATGGCCTCAGCTTATGTCTGAGTGTGCTATGTAAAACATGGCCTTAGTTTATGTTATGGATATTTTTTTAACAGGATTTCCATGCATTTGCATATTTGCATACATGCCCGAAGGGGCCATTATTATATTGAGCAGGAAGCGGTACGCCCAAAGGGGGCCATTGATTGATATTGAGCGGAAGCGGCTGCCTGAAGGGCCATTCTTGATATAGAGCCGGGAAGCGGCTGCCCGGGCGGGGCTATCATTATTTTGCGGAAGCGGCGCGTGTGATGTGTTGCATTACTCCTTTAAAAGAGGTGTTCTAGATTACATTACTTACTATGAAAATGTTAGTTGGATTGCGATTCTTTACTTAAAGCTGGTTTTGGGATTTTGCGTACTTATTTATGTTGTTTTGTTGCGAAGGTACACGGATATCGGGTTGGTTATGATTTCTTCTTTCCTAAATTACGCGATGGTTACTATCTATTTTCGCTTTACATATTCGGTACATATTAAAATGTGACCCCCTTTCTTCGGGCCGTGTTCATGCCGCGGGTCCGGGCGCGACTCGGCGATCCGGCTACTTAGGGGGACTCGGCACTAGAGGTCGGACAACTCCACTTTGTTCGGAGGCTGTTCCTATTTTGGTATAATTTTGTGTATATATTACGCAAGTCATACTTCTAGAAGTCTCGAACGGCAGTGGAGTGTTATGGGTATTGTTCGGTTCGTCTGTCACTATGTTGTTGTATGGAGGTAGCGGTAGCCTCTTCGGCCCGCCTTGTCCTACGTCATGTATATATTTATGTATGTGTATATATGTCAGTACGTTTTAAGACGCTTTGAGTTATGTATCGACTTTAGTATCTTATCTAGAATTTCAGACAGAAAAAAAAATCTATTGATCGCCATATTCGAGTGTAAGTAGCAAATGTTGAGTTCTCAGACAGGGTAAGCCCGGTCACTTGTCATGGCCCTAGGTTGGGTCGTGACAGTTCTAAAGGGGGGAAGGATGTTATATCCCGTATTTTTGTACATTGGGATATTTTAAGCTAATCGCGGCAAGTTAAGGACAAGACTATTTTGGGATCCGAGGTAGAGACTTTTAACCTCCGATTTTATTTTAATGCACAAGTGCTTATAAATTTTATTTGGTATAGAAATATTAATGGATATTAGGGGTTAATTAACCATGATTAGATTATTAAGTGGGATTAAAAGTTTAATTATTCATTAATTAAGTCATAAATGGCCGTGTGGGTCCCACCCATGGCTTGGCCACATTTGATTGGCTCAAGCCATGAGTGGGACATGTGTCCAACATATAGGCATGATATAAATAGTAAATTGATGACAAGGAAAGTCATATTTCATCTTCACAAACTCAAAAAAACCTAGAGAGGGAGAGAGAAACTCTCGGCCATGGCTGACCGAGCTTGGTGCTTATGAAATGTTGATCAAATTTGATTTTCTTCAAGTATTTCAACCCTTTGGAAGATGTATAACAACGTGGGATTGATCCTAGATAGCAAGAACAAGTATTAAATTCGGGGCAAAATTCTAGTCTAGTTGAGAAGTCAAGTGTTTAAGGTAAGGTTTAACTTTCTTTTGCATGTATTAAGGGTGGTTTTGAACGTGTTGTAGTGTGTAGAAATGAATGAAAATCATGGAATTATGTATGTTGGTGTTGAGGCCGTGTAGGGGCTGTTTGTGCATGAAATGGTGAATTGATTTATTTTGTATTTTGGTTGTTGTTGTTATGGATTGTATGGTGAGAATGAAGGTTTAATGATTCAAGTGGGAGTTGTAATTGTTTGTGGGCTGTTGTAGAAGCTAATATGATGTTAATATAGTTTCTTGCATTTATATGAATAATATTGTAACGTGTGGATTGTTGGTATAGTTCATGAAATTGGAAGAAAAGAATGTGTTGTTGTTATTCTTGTCGAACTTGGAAGATTATATGTTGTATTGCGTGTTAGTTGGGCTATTTTGGAGTGTTGTACGGGCTGTCCGGAGTGTCCTCGAGTCATGTTTGAATAGTCTCGGGTTGATACTTGAATGCATGATTAGTGATGTTGGCTTGGTTGTATGTAGTTGGTTTGAATATAAGCGAAACGTCGTCTAATTGTCTAGAAAGGATTCACTAACATTAGAATGCGTTTTGAATCTCTTCGTAGCTTAATCGTAGTTCTTGACGTCTTAATATAGGTTGAGGTACTATTGGGCAGCGTATACGTGTTGTGTTGCGAGTAAACGCTAAAGGTATGTAAAGCCTATCCTTTCTTTCTTTTGGCATGTCCTAGATGTAAGTAAGATACGATATGAGCTTTGGGGTAACTCTATTAATAAGTTCCGAGCATGTTTATGATTCTTATTCACTTCTTGATGTTAGAATTCTTAATATAGTCGAGCTACTGCCCTCGAGTTTCTAAATGATTGGATAGTAAACGATGCGTAAAAGTTCCTATTCTTAAAAGACTTCATAATGACTAATGACCATAACTTTCATAAGCTGTTTCATATTAATTTGATACATTTCTATGATCCCTGAGGCTTTATTTTGATATAGTTCATAATGATATTCAAAGAGTACGCGAGTATGACCTGTCGTCTGATACTCGAGCGTTGGTTAGTCTACTTATCTATTGAGTCTCAAAAGATGATTTATATGCATATGGTTACTCACTACTCTGCTCGTGCATACTGTTATTACATCTTTCACCGAGTCCCTCACTAGAGGGCCGGGTACGGTATATATATTATGGTGTTATGCTGTGTTATGGTGTTATGCTGTGTTATGGTGCTATGCTGTGATACGGAGTTATGCCGTGATACGGAGTTATGCTGTGTTCTGGAGTATGCTGTGTTATGGCGCCAAAGACGGGGTGGTGACCATGTTCACCGAGTCCTATAATGGGCCGGATATGATATATGATATTGACATGCATGATTTGTGTTTCAAAAGCAAGCATTTTGGTATTCTGGTTATTGTACTCGTTTTCTGTACTTCTTATTTCGGTTATAATCCTGTTACTATATTTCATGCTTTATATACTCAGTACATATTTCGTACTGACCCCTTTTCTTCGGGGGGGCTGCGTTTCATGCCCGCAGGTACAGACGCTCGTTTTGGTGATCCGCCAGCCTAGGATATCCATTATGCTATCTTGGAGTGCTCCCTTGTTCCGGAGCCTATATTTTTGGTACAGATCCTTTTGTTGTATAAATATGCTTAGCCAGGGGTACGGCGGGGCCCTGTCCCGTCATATGTTACTGTTGTCACTCTTAGAGGTCTGTAGACATATGTGTGGGTTTGTGTATAGTTACTGTTCAGTTGTGTCTGTATGACTTATGTTTTGGGGCGTTCCCATCCGTAGTGGCAGCCTTGTCGGCTTACGTATATGTATATGTTTTGGGATGTTGTGTGTAGTGGCAGCCTTGTCGGCTTGCGTAGATATATATATATATATATATATATTCGTTTTAGGAAGCCGTTTGTGTGTTATGATAGCCTTGTCGGCTCGTGTATGGTAGGGACGTTCCCTTTATATTATGGTAGCCTTGCCGGCTTATATACAATGTTATCTGTTGAAAGTTGTAACTCCTCAGGAGACAGGTTATTGTGATATGTATATATATGCGACAGTTTTGAGACGTCGTCATGCCCTTCTATATATAAGTTCTTTATTATGCTAGTTGTGGACGATTATAGTTATCAGGTGTATACGAGTGTCCAGCTCGGGCACTAGTCACGGCTTACGAGGTTGGGTCGTGACAAGGACTTATTGGAGAAGGGTTTCATTAGACCCAGCACATCGCCTTAGGGTATGCCGGTATTATTTGTGTGAAAGAAAGATGGCTCGTTAGACATGTTCATTGGTTACCACCAGTTGAATAAGGTTACTATCAAGAACAAATACATAGAGATAGAAAGACTATAACAAAGGGATTAAAAGCAATTTTAAAGTAACGCATGAGTACAATCGACGAGGAGCGAAGACGAACTGATAACAGGTGTGGTCAGACAATTTATATACAGGACTATGAATAATGAGTTAATGTGGGAAGATATGAACTTAAGGCAAACAACTGAGGTTGAAAGAGGAAGACAGAATGACGAATGAATCATAAGAAGTTGTAAAGGGACTCGAGTAAGATGGCTCAGTAGGCCATGGTAATGTCAAGATGGTGTAGTCGTTTTGAATTGGATATACCACTATGAAGCTACCACCGTGAAGGACAGTCGAGATGACAGCAAGGACAAAAGAGTTAGTACAATATTTCAAGGAAAGTCCAAGGACAAGAAATCATCAAGGTGGAAACTGACGCAAGCCAAGTTGCCTCAAGGACATTTCGAGGACTGTCCCGGGGAGTCTAAGTGTGGATGATAGCATGGGAGGACGGATTGGAGATTGATGAGCATTGAAGTGGCCAAATGAGGGAAGGATGGCTATGATTGTAAAAGAGGCTACTTCATAAAAATTCAAGACTTTCATCTTTTCTTAAGGAAGACTAGCGAAACAAAGCCCTTACTTCATTAAGGGTAGTTATGTAATAGCATAGTTGTGTTCCTTAGTTTTCTAGTATAAATAGTAGGTATTTTATTTCATTATGTAGCTTTTGATGAATTATGAATATTGGATAGTTATGTTATCTCTAGAGAGAGAAACTTGTGACAGGCCTATGAAAGGCTCTTGTTGATTCTTGTTGTTGAGAGGATTTATTGCTTGGGAATTTAATTCCCTTGAGGTCATCCTAAGAGATTAGGTGCTTAATACTGTGTAATTAGGAGGCATTAGTTATTACAGAACTTTAGTTGCCTAATTGTGCCTATTTTTGTGTCAATCTCTCTATCCTTTTTCTTTTCTTGTCATTTTATTGTTGTTTTCGTTTCTGCTATTGTTTTTCGCGTATCTGTTATTTTATCAGTTGGTATCAGAGCTTGATTTAGGTTTGTTCTATCAAATCTAGTCTTGGGCTTTGATTCTACAAAAAAAAAATTACAAAAAAAATTGAAAATTCCAAAACCCTTAAATTTCTTGGTGATTTTGTTGATTCTAATTTTACATTTGAGTTTCGTAGTGTTTTAGGGTTTCAAATCTTGAGTTTCAAGTCATTTGAGTCATTTTTGAGTTTTTCACCATTAAAGGACCTTGAACATTGAAGAACTCATGGTGGGTCTTATAGAAGTGACAAAAATTGAGGGTTGAAGGTTATTGGGTTGTGTTCTCCTAGTAAAGGGTAGGAATCCGAAATTTGGAGGTATTTGGAGCAGATTTGAAGGATCCACCATTTTTGGAATTTGAAACTTTGAAAAACTTCAAGAACTTGAAAGTGGGTCTTGTTGAAGAAGGTGAAATTGAAGGTTGAAACCTATTGGGCTTTGTTCTCTACATCAAAAAGAACTTAGATCCGAAATTTGAGCTAATTTGGAGTTGATTTGAAGATAGTTGGATTTTTGAAATTGTTATTGTGTTCTTGAGGGTATTTATTTCTTCAAGATTTAGAAGTTAACAAAAGAGGGTGCTTTATCCATAAATTTTGAGAAAAAGGGGCAAAAGGTGTTTTTCTACCCCAAAAAGAGTACATACTAGGTTGTATAGGGCCAAAAAGTCAAAGAAGTCAACAAAAGTCAAAAAAAAAGGGAAAAGGGGGCCATAAGGACCCACAAGTGCCACGTGGACTGGCCTCATAGCTGAAGGCAAGGCAAAGAATTTAACACTGGAAATGGCCACCTGAAGCAACGTGGGCCACGCAACACACCACATTCTCGACCACGCACCACCAAAGCAAGGAAAATTACACACTGTGAAGCCCACGTCCATTAAGTGGGTCACGCAGCTACTTCCACCCACGGCCACACCACCAGGACATAGCCAAGACCTATCTACGTACCACCAAACTTCACCCACACACTCACCCCACCCGCATTTACCCAAAATTGAGCCTAAATCCCATCACATCCCTTAAAAAACCCCACCCACGCGGGTCCAAAAACTTATGGGCCCTATTCGGCCACTTCCACGGGCGTATTCATGCCAAGAACAACTCATATACAAAGCCACAACCCGTATGTCACGATCCAATCGGAGGGCCATGACGGGTACCTGGAGCTAACCTACCGAGCACCTCCAAACACCCTTCTCATAATCATATCTAAGTGGACCGCAAAAGATAACTTATAACTATCATAATTTGTAAGGGCATTAATCCATAAGATAAAAACATATCCATATACACATTATCAACTATGCCTATATGTACAAGCCAACAAGGCAGCCAAAGATGATATACAAAGATATGAACCGATGAGATTACAGAACATCTAACTATATACATCTGTCTACGAGCCTCTACATGGAGTGAATGGAATCATAATGACGGGATAGGACCCCGCCATGCCCATATGTGCACCAAAAGAATAGTACAATAGACTGTAGCTCCGAAACAAATGGAGCGCCCTTGTACAATCACTGATGAAGCTCCTAGGGATCTGATTTGTCTCCCTGCCTACCTACAGGCATGAACGCAGCGTCCTCCAACAAAAAGGATGTCAGTACGAATAATGTACTGAGTATGTAAGGCATGAATAGCAACGTAAGAAGAGATATGGAAACTAACATGAGATAAGAGGAATAACCTGTACATCTGAATGCCTCTTAAGGCGGATGTCATGCATGCTTAGCTTTAAAAAAAATATCTTATACATACATATATAGTATACTACCTAGCCATATAGGCACGGTGTTATCATCATATCATCATCATCCTGCGTCCGGGCATCCCGCGTCCGGGATGATATCATAAGCTGCCTACTGCAGTGGTGTGTGCATCTACGCGCCAGCCTGGCCGACAATAGTGCGGCACGGTGTGAGAAAATACATACATATATATAAAGTATGCACGAGAACCCAAATAAAACTTTACCACTCCATCAGAGTGACGTAAGGTCGGTAAACCTCCAATTTCTATTATGGAATCATTATCATTGCTATATCTTACCTTGAAAGAACAATTATTATAAGATGAGATCAACAACAATGAATAAAATCAATAATCATGGAACAAGCTCAATAATACCACGAGAACATCAAGAACTATAAGCTTTGGTATCTTTATAAATGGAATCATCATCATGAAGAGCACTTATCAACAATATCATAAGAACCTTGAGAATCATGAGCTTCTAGCATTTTTAGGAATAGGGATATTGAGGATATCATGTATAGGTCCACAACAAAGGAATCATGCCTTAAGAAAGAAAGGGTTAGCCTTAACATAGCTCGTCATCTCCTTAACTACTCACGCCTATCCTCCCAAGCTCATAAATCTACATTCAAGATGATTCGCACTTCGGGTAAGTCATTGAAACGTTTATAAGGTCAAACTAGATTAATTGGCAAGCTAACAAAATTTGGGCAGCATGTCCCCTATATCACTTACTCCCACCAAATTCCAAAACAATTCCCAAGCAACAATAACAACATCAACAATACCATAGCCAAGAGATTTATACTCAAATTGGACTCAAATCAATCCAAACTTCTTTTTCATAATCAATCCATAACAATAACTTCAACACAATCCCTTGTACACTTGTATACAACACTTCCTTAACATTATTATTATCCCTCTTAGCAAGATTATACTCATAACATACTAATAATTATAGCTCAAGTTAATTTACAACTCAAAATATCATCAAACTCATATTTGAACTTTCCCTCAGATTTCTTCTCCTCAAATCCTAACATAATTACCAAATAAATTCATAAGCATGGAACTAAGATGAAATCTTACCTCAAATTCAAGAACACTTCAATTCCAGGTTACTCCACCTTACAAACACTCACTTCAATGCATCTTCAAGAAGAGGTGACGAGTGTAGAGCTCCCTTGGAAACCCTAAAAACTTTAATCTTCACCTTGATCTTTGATTTAGGCTTAGAAATATGTTTGGATGTGTTTTGGAGAGGTCTTTAGAGGTTTCTAGGGCTTGGGGTTATGTCTAAAATGATTAAAATGAAGAGGGGTCATCATACTTAATGTCACGACCCAAGCCAGGAGGCCGCGACCCGACACCCCGAAAACCTACTCGGTGAGTGCCATACAACTATTTCATCCAAGTCTTAACTTCTCCCTTATCGTTAATTCAAAAGAAAACCTTTAGTCACAAGTAAAATCTTTACAAAAAGAAGAAAAGCATAAGGACACGTCGACCTATATGGTCGCTTTACCTAGCCCAGCCGACCCCTCGACGCCCTATCCACGAGGACAACTGTCGGCCAAAAAGTCTCTAATATACATGAGATACCATAATATAAGTACTCGACTCGGCAACACCGGCCCGAAATGGAGCTCGCCCAATCCGGTGATGGCCTAGAAACATCCTATAGCCAGCGTCTTATAAATACATATACACTTTTGTCTTTTGCATGAAACGGAGCCCCCGAAGAAAGGTGTACTAAGTATGTAAGGCATGAATAACATCATAGTAAGAAGTATAGAACATAACAGGGGATAAATATGACCCGTACATTTGATTGCCTCTTAGGGCGGATACCATACATGCAAGCTTCAACCTTTTTAAATCAATATGTACACAAAATCGGGGAAGACATACGAAACATTAATGAATGTGCAAAGAAAAATTAAAACATCACCACATAGGCACGAGCGTCACCCCCCATCCATGTGTGTGTATGTATACACATCCTAACAGACAACAAGGCCACGGCATCACGCCCCCACGTCTGTGACCGTGTGCCATATATACATCACAACAAGGCCACGGCGTCTGTTCATATACATTGTGCATATATAAATTACAAAGGTCTGACATCACCCATGTCAGCGTACCTTATACATAAATGACAAAGGTCTACAGCGTCACCAGTATCAGCGTGCCTTATATATAAATAACAAAGGTCACATACCCCTCTTTGTTTTATATAAAAAACAAAAATCAACCTACCCCCAAACAGGTTTTTTATATAAATAAAAAAAAG
>NW_026718857.1:0-12398 GCF_029784015.1 Lycium ferocissimum | reverse complement strand
GTACTACTCATCTATCTCTTCATATGTCCTTTATAAAATCCCAACATGCGGGTCCCACCTTAACACACCGCCGCCTGCCTTTTCATGAAATTTTTATTTCAACTTCTAGCCCCTAATTTCTCTTAATATTCCATACAAATAAAATTCATAAACAACTTATACATTACACCAAATCGAAAAATAGCCTTGTCCTTAACTTGTCGCAACTAACTTAAAATATTCCAACGTACAAAATACGGGATATAACACCACCACTTCAAGTATATAAATAAAATTCTCCACTGCCTCACACTTGCGGCCCACTTTGGCGCAAAATGCCATATGCGGTTGCATATGATAGAGCATTTTGGGACAGAAAACTCATCTTGAACTAGGCTTATTCAGCGTCCAACTTTGTGGGGGGGGATCAACATCCACGGGGCAAAGTCATCCCACATTAATCAAACTTCGTCGAAACGCGCTTTCTTCAATTAGTTTAACCTCTAATCCTTATGGCACATCCTTAATACAATTCTAGGCCACTAATATCCTTACGAATGACCTTAATCCCCCCGATTCCATATTGGTTTACTCACGACACATCTTAACGTAAGCATACGGGTCTTACAGTAGTGTAATGCACGCAGTATGCCACCTCAACAAATTATGTCCAAGTGCCACAAT
This sequence comes from Lycium ferocissimum, assembly GCF_029784015.1. Lineage (NCBI taxonomy): Eukaryota > Viridiplantae > Streptophyta > Magnoliopsida > Solanales > Solanaceae > Lycium > Lycium ferocissimum. The sequence goes on along the minus strand of NW_026718857.1, from coordinate 11,735 downwards.
AAACGTCTTCTTGGAGGGTTCAGGTGGTACGAGCCTCAATTGGGGTGTCCAAGTGGAATTCCTAGATAAGTTCGGGGACCTATCTATGTATTACGCCTCTATACTACTCTTTCCGTCCCAATTTATGTGATACAGTTTGACTAGGCACCGAGTTTAAGTAAAAAAGAAAGACTTTGAAACTTGTGGTCTAAAAATGGCCATAATATTTGTGTGACTCTAAATCATTTCATTAAGGGTAAAATTGAAACTTTTAAGTTAGTAAATTATTTTAACTATAGAAATGTATCATTCTTTTTGGGATAGACTAAAAAAAAAGCGTATCACATAAATTGGGATAGAGGAAGTAATACATAGAGGGTTACAAAATGGTTGTCTTAAACATGACATTAACCCTACTCTTGGTGCACATAAGGAAAATAGTTGGAAGTAGGGGTATAGGTTGACGTCAAGAATTTTCTCTCGGTGCACTTCAGCACAAACTATTAACGTATGCCACAAAGAAAATTTCCATGGAAAACGCCGACAAACAACCCTACTCGACGGCAAAATTGGTCACTCCGGCAGATAGTACAAATTGTCAACTGTTGTCACACACCAATCTTGATAGGGCATGATGGGCACTCGACCCTTACTTAGAGCTGAGCGAACCTGCTGGTTCTCGTTATACTCATAGTCTCACTGGACTCTTAAATCATGAGATGAAATGCATGATGAAATCTTTTCAAAAACATTTTTTTTGTCTTTCTCAAATCAAGTAAAATCTGTAATCATATGAAATCTCTAAAGTAATGCATAATGATACATCGGCTTACATAGCTGCTTACAAGGGTGACGTATGTATACATGATTCAGTCTGCAAAAGTCTCTAACGTAAGATATGACATCAAAACCTAAGTTGGGACAGGACCACAACATACCCATAATGTATATGACTCAGCTCATAAGGAAATACTCCGACGCGGCATCACTCCGAACTGAATGGAGTGTACCAATCCAGCTAATAGCCTGGAACATCCTATAGCCAAACTCCTGGATAACTTTCTAGCAAGCAATATGGGGTTGTGTGGCATGAAACACAGCGCCCCCAGGCAAAGGGACATCAGTACGAATAATGTACTGAGTATGTAAAGCATAATCAATAGCATAATGAAAGCATAAGAAATAACATAAGATGGACGAGTTATGAAATGATATACCTCTAGCAACGTTCGTTATATTTACTTATCCTCTTTCTCCATTTCATACATTTGTACATATAGTAGTATCATACCCGACTATGAAGATTCGGTGTCTTACGTACCCGACCATAATAAAGCTTGGTGTTATTCGTACCTGGCCTTACCAAGGCTTAGTGTTATACGTACCTGGCCCTACCAAGGCTCATTGTTATCCATACCACTGCAGTGGTGCGCGCGCGTTAGATATCGTACTAGGCCATATAAGCTTGGTGTTATGTAATAGCCATACATACTCATAGATATATAACCACATATGTGTGTTTTAAGTCATGTCAACATCATCATCATCCTTGCCATTATTACTATTGTCATCATCGTTATTATCACCATCACTTTGAAGAACTTTCACCGGGGGTACTCCAAAATATCAAAAGTCATGAACATCTAACATTTCTAGGAATAGAACGTTTCGAATATCTTTGATGGCATCCCTAGAATTGACCTTGTCATCATAATCGTTATCATTATCATCACAAGAAACATTGTCAAAAATATCAAGAGAATCTCGAGGGTCATGAGCTTACAACATTTATAGGAATAGGAGTAGCGAGAATATCTCGTATAGACGCAAAATGAGGAAAACATGCCTTTAGAAAGAAGGTTTAGCCTTACATACCTCTTTATCTCATTAACTTTATCGACTAAGTGGTTACCTTCGAAGCCGACGATTCTACATTCAAGAGAATTCGTGCTAAGATTAGATACTCGATAATATACTCAAGCTTAAGCTAAAGCTAATAAAAATTGGGCAGCATTTCCTTTGCTTCTATAACTTCCACCATATGATATAACAACTCCCAAACATCAATAACAACATTCATAATTTCATAATCAATAACTTCGTCAAGTTCGACATTATCCAATTCCTACAATTCCCTACAAAAATGATTCATGACCATAGTTATGGCATAACACCGTACTTGTTCTCATATAATACTTATTTAACATCATTTGTATCATTTACAACAAGATTCCACTCATAACATCTCAAGAATCATGATTCATGTCAAACTACTATTCAAGAATACCACTATTTTCATATTTGTAACCCATTTTCTACTTTCTTCCATCACACAAATCTTTCAACCATTCAATACTCTTAATAGTATGAAATGAACATAAAACTCACCTTTGATTATGTAGGAATGGGCTTTGGATGAAAATACTTCACTTGGAGAAAACCCTAGCTTCAACTCCAAAGAGATTCTTGACTTCTAGCAACCCTAATGAGCACCCATACCCTTGATTCCACCAATTTTTGGTGTTTGATCTTTGATTTACCTTGGGTTTATGTTAATGAAATGTATGGAACCTTCTAGAGGTCTTGAGAGAAGTGTAGAAAATGTAAAAATGAAAAATTAGAAGTGGGGAACTTATATTTATACTTGGAAAAATACTCAGCCCGACGGGACTTATACGGACCCTTATACGGTCCGTATAATATTATACGGTCCGTATAACATTATTCGGTCCGTATAAGTGACCGTATTTCACCATCAGGGAAATTCCCTTTTCTGTAAGGTTATACGGACCCCTTATACGGACCGTATAAAGTTATACGGACCGTATAAGTGGTCGTATAACTCCATTTTTCTGAAGTTAATCTCGTCATTTCGTTTGATCTCCAATCCTTATGGAACCTTCTTAGCACTTGTTTAACACTTCATTAACAATCTAAAGAGCGTTATAACTCTTCCTCAAGACATTATTAAATCAACATTAGCTCGGTACTTTGCAAACCCTTTTCAAACACGACTTATACTTTACATTCTTCAACGGACTTTCTTCTCTTGCCTCGAATGTTTTTGGAATCTTAATTAGAACCGTTAAGTACCCCTTCTTACTTATAGGGACATCATATACATCTTACCCTGCGTTATTCTATTTACCATGCAGCGACATGAAGTTTTGCCGACGTGTAACAATATCAGCCCCATCATGGCGAAAACCTTTCCGAAAACGACTTACATTTCACTTCCTTCAACAAACTAGATTTCACATATTCATATGACTTCAAAATATTATAGTATGCACTTTAAGCTATCTAATACTTCCCTTAATCTTGTAAGAATTTCATAATCACCTTAAGTTCACATTAGCCTACTCACAAGGCAACAAATCCGGAATTTCCGAGGTGTAACATTCTTCCCCCCTTAGAACATTCGTTCTCGAATGGTAAACTGGTCCTGTGTAAGTATGCTGGTTATGGTGATCTTATGATGAATCAATAACTCTCCTATTATGCTATACCTCTCCTTGCTTAACTTAATACTATTCTCCATCTGACATCGGTTATTATTGAATTCCCAAAGAAAGTGGTCATAATTTAGCTACCTCCGTAATTGACTGCAACTTACTATATCCATCTACGTTTGAAGCTTAGGTCGAGTTTTTCTTGTTTTGAAGTCATCTTTTCAGTAACACTGCAGGGTAGGAGCTGTTTTTCCCTTGGGTAGGTTTACCACCGCATATTGGTTCCTCTTGTTTTCTCTTCTAATTCCTATAGGTCTACTTCCACTCTTAATTTTGGTCGCATAGTCCGTCGCGTTCATCCTTCTTGGAGTCATCATATTAATCCTCTGACATGCAATATCTATAATATTCCTTTTGAATAGTTGAAAATGAGTTTCCTTCTTAGAAATAACTCTCGATTTCAATACTCCCTCGATTCCTCAGAAACATCATTTTGAGAGACATAAGTGAGTCACTTTCCTGATATGATCCTCCTTGATACGCGGACTCGTCGATCCTTTTTCTTGCTCGATAATGGTATTAAGCCTCACATGGTTTGCAAATCTCTTCCATTTCCTTTCTTCCATATGACCATGATAATGGTATTGATTCACGTCTGTAGAGTCTAGATAAATTCAATCTGAGGTGTCTTGTCATAGGTGTCCATCGTCGACTCATCAAAGGCCTCATAATTTTTGAGAATTTCATAACCCTCTGGTAAACTGTTGGAAATTTGCTATGACCATAATGATACAAAATGAAAGTTCCAAGGCGTAATATTCTTCTGGAAAAATCGCCCTTATTTAATGATCCTACCGAGTTCGCAAGTAATCTAACACCTCCCAGGGCTATCGTAGGAAACGTATAACATATACTTATACCATATTCAGGGTAATTGTCCTATTTGTCCTTAACGACAATTCCAACTCAACATTATCAATTTACCATATATTTTCCCTCAACTGACCCGGAGTATCACAAACACACTATTCTTGCTTACCTCTTACTCCTCTTTTTAAGTATCCAACTGGTTTCATTCTCGACATGTAAATACTTGCAAGTTACCTAACCATTCTTGTGTGATTCATGTGTGAACATCTAACCTTATTTGAAAACTTCCCTTCCTTTGGTTCGTTCTATTTTACGTATCTCCTACATACTAAAACTCTTTTGTCTATCTGTTGTAACTTATTTCGTCATACTCTTTTCTTTTCTTTATTTGTCCCTTGATTATCACATCTTATATTCTACTATAGAAAACTTTAAGTCCCTTCTTATTTGCCACTCATAAATCACAATATCATTAACAAACGACTCTACTGTCAATTCCTTTGCCTCTATTCCAATATAGCATCGCTATCTTTTACCCTATTCCTTGAGCTATTTTCCCTCAATGTCATGCTTTTCAAGGTCCTCACGAATGATTTTCAGTACAATTTCAGATACCCGCTCAATTCTTGTTTATTTATTTACTAGCTATCAGACGCATTTCTGCATAACTCTCACTTTCTCGTTTTGGAGTCTATATCTGTCACACCCTAGGATTCATCGTTTCAATCTCTACACTCGCATTTTCCTTACTTGCTTCCCCCCTTAAGGGTCTTACTTATACCATTCTCAAATTTATTGCCTCACTTCCAATCCTGAATTCATATATCCCTTTCCTTAATTCCCTTATTATACCGCATCATATTCGTGCCATTTCCCATAATTTATAGCTGTGGTAATTCATGTGTCGACATATACTCATCTTGCAGTTTTGTAATCAAGTAATGCAACCGACATAGCAATCCAAATAAGTATGTGTTTTACTTAGCTCAACCATTAGTTATGAGTCAATCTCTACATCCGCTCCAATTAACAACTTCTGTCCCATAGGGATACTCGAAATAGTAGTATGTCTAGTTATCTGTACCATCCATGCAACGTCACTTATCCTATTCTCGATACTCAGAGTTCATTTATAGCGTCTTCTTTCCCTTTCCTTCCCATCTCAAGTTATTCCTCTATTTCCCGTAGCCGACTTATAGTGACCATAAATGCATTTTCCCTTAAACCCACCATCTTTGTTTCAAGGATCTAAGTCTTACGCGCAACTAATACCTTTTATGCCACATACTCTTTTACTTTTGTGTGGAGCTCAACATTGATTTCAAACTAATCATAATCATATCGTATTTGTCGTTGATGATAGCCTTGCTTTCTCGCTTTATCGTCGTACAGTAAACTCATAACTCATGGACACATTTTTTTCTTTCCAACTTATTCCTTTACATCCTTTTCTCCTCCATTTATCATGTTACCTCCCGTTTTATAATCCATCCCTTATTCCTCGCACACGGAACCCTATTCTTAACTCGGTACCGCTTTATCCTTTAGAATGTAGTACTTCTATACAATCCATTCTTCACTTCCAAAACCCATTCTGGTCATTCTGATCACACCCTCTCATCCCTATTATACTGATCCTTTTCCTAACAATCGTTCTATTTTGTTATCCATCTTTCTGTAGTCTTGGTCTTTTACATCTAGCCAAAGATATCACTCGTGATCTAGATTATACAAATCACAAACTGTTACTACTTTGCCATATCACTTTTCTCTGATTTCTTTTCAAGTTGGTTCCCTTTTTCCTTTTGCTTGCTATCATTTATGTCATTACGAAACCTCTATGCTGAACTTTCCCTTAACAAGACCTTATAAGATTTCTTATCTACTGCCCCATGGTTCGCTTATTGGTTTCACACTTGCATTCACTCCTTATTCATATGGAATATGCTACATCTTTAGTCGTTTCCTTGTTATGCTTTACTTACCTTGTATTACGGTTCTTGCTACGTTCTTATTATATCCTGATCATATCAACTCTATAGAGTGCCACTTCTTGATCTCATTCGCAAGCCTGCGTATAAAATGGAATAAACCTCGTGGAGTAAGCATACTTAACCTGTTATTCTTTCCGACGACCTATTACACTCACCACATGAGTTGTCTTACCAAGGTATCCACATTCGTTATAACCCTTCGTACTTCATACCCATGTCTCAATCATGTTGTTACTCTATTTTGCTAATAGACTTGTCATATCTTACTTGTGCTTATCCATCCAATCAATACTCCAAAGATTGCACACTCTATTGGAGTTACCCTTTCTCTTCTATGCCGTGTTTTAGTACTACCAGCCTCTCTAATTTACTCTAGCATTTCTCTTTACCGTGTCAATGTCGATCTTATAATTATCGTTACTATCAATTCAACAATATTTAACTCATCTCTTGTAGTTGTCAACGATACTCCTAACTTAATCCCGTCCTTCCATTACTTTTTACACAACATCTTTTCCCATTGGGACATATTACAAGCTTATATCTTATCTCCTTTAAATTCTAGGAAAATTTCGACTTTCCTCTATATTTCTTACTATCCAAAACCTACACGCAGCAAATACCAACAATGCCCCACAGGGCCTATATATCTATATACGGCATATCTCAGCCACACAGTGCTCCAAATTTCAAGTAAGAGTACAAAGATGTCGGAACTTACGTCACATATCACACCTCGAGATGTACCTGATCCTCAATGATCGGCCCTGTTATACCTTCCTATTTACCTTCCCTTTCATTCTTCAGCTTTACCTTTCAGTCGTACCTCAATATTCTTACCTTACCCGACATACATCTTTCGTATCGTTGCTTACATTTCTACTGATTCATTCAATTCATTTAGCTCACAAGCTTATAGCTGAACTTATCATCAAGAGATACATTTAATCAATTCCTCTGTTGTATTTACACTGACTTACCTCTAGGACCACAAGTCCATTATCGTAAAAATACATATTCTGATAACGTAGCCTCAATGAAGTGACTTACCTCTGTAACTTCCAATATCATCACTCACTTTCTTCCGTCGATACTGTTCTTCTGCTAAAATCAAGGGTTAGTATAAGGAATCTCATTTCCTATGGCTCAGCTCTATCGCACGATATTAGATATGACAGAAGAGTAACCATTCTAAATGCCCTGTAGCCTCCTGCTTATAGATATGGCGCGCAACACACCATAAACAAGATTCTACTAGACACGACTTTGCAGACAACCCCTAGGATGAACTGCTCTGATACCACTTTGTCACACCCCAATCTTGATAGGGCATGATGGGCACCCGACCCTTACTTAGAGCCGAGCGAACCTGCTGGTTCTCGTTATACTCATAGTCTCACTGGACTCTTAAATCATGAGATGAAATGCATGATGAAAGCTTTTAAAAAGCATTCTTTCTGTCTTTCTCAAATTAAGTAAAATAGAATCATATAAATCAGAAGTAATGCATAATGATACATCACCTTACATAGTCAAGCATAAAGCCGACGTCTTGTATACATGACTCATTCCGTAAAAGTCTCTAACATAAGATATGACATCAAAACCTAAGTTGGGACAATACCCCAACATACCCATAATGTATATGACTCAGCTCATAAGGAAATACTCCAACGCGGCATCACTCCGAACCGAATGGAGCTTACCAATCCAGCTGATAGCCTGGAACATCCTATAGTTAAACTCCTGGATAACTTTCCTGCAAACAATATAGGGTTGTGTGGCATGAAACACAGCGCCCCCAGGCAAAGGGACGTCAGTATGAATAATGTACTGAGTATGCAAAGCATAATCAATAGCATAATGATAGCATAAGAAATAACATAAGATGAACAAGTCATGAAATGAAAGAGCTAGGTATACCTCTAGCAACATTCGTTATATTTACTTATCCTCTTTCTAATGGAAAACTTCCATTTCATACATATGTACATATAGTAGTATCATACCCGACCATGAAGATTCGGTCTCTTACGTACCCGGCCATAATAAACCTTGGTGTTATACGTACCTGGCCTTACCAAGACTCAGTGTTATACGTACCTGGCCCTACCAAGGCTCAGAGTTATTCGTACCCTCGTGGTGTGCGCGCGTTAGATATCCTACCCGGCCATATAAGCTCGGTGTTATGTAATAGCCATACATACTCATATATATATAACCACATATGTGTGCTTTAAGTCATGTCAACATCATCATCATCCTTGCCATTATTACTATTATCATCATCGTTATTATCACCATCACTTTGAAGAACTTTTCGGGGTACTCCAAAATATCGAAAGTCATGAACATTCTAACATTTCTAGGAATAGAACGTTTCGAATATCTTTGATGGAATCCCTAGAATTCACCTTGTCATCATAATCGTTATCATTATCATCACAAGAAACATTGTCAACAATATCAAGAGAATCTCGAGGGTCATGAGCTTACAACATTTATAGGAATAGGAGTAGCGTGAATATCTCGTATAGACGCAAAATGAGGAAAACATGCCTTTAGAAAGAAGGGTTAGCCTTACATACCTCTTTGTCTCCTTAACTCTATCGACTAAATGGTTCCCTTCGAAGCCGACGATTCTACATTCAAGAGAATTCGTGCTAAGATTAGATACTCGATAATATACTCAAGCTTAAGCTAAAGCTAATAAAAATTGGGCAGCATTTCCTTTGCTTATACACATTCCTCCATATGATATAACAACTCCCAAACATTAATAACAACATTCATAATATCATAATCAATAACTTCGTCAAAGTTCGACATTATCCAATTCCCTACTAAAATGATTCATGACCATAGCTATGGCATAACACCGTACTCGTTCTCATATGATACTTCTTTAACATCATTTGTATCATTTACAACAAGATTCCACTCATAACATCTCAAGAATCATGATTCATGTCAAACTACTATTCAAGAATACCACTATTTTCATATGTGTAACCCATTTTCTACTTTCTTCCATCATACAAGTCTTTCAACCATTCAATACTCTTAATAGTATGAAATGAACATAAAAATCACCTTTGATTATGTAGGAATGGGCTTTGGATGAAAATACTTCACTTGGAGAAACCTAGCTTCAACTCCAAAGAGATTCTTGACTTCTAGCAACCCTAATGAGCACCCATACCCTTGATTCCACCAATTTTTGGTGTTTGATCTTTGATTTACCTTAGGTTTATGTAAATGAAATGTATGGAACCTTCTAGAGGTCTTGAGAGAAGTGTAGAAAATGGAAAAATGGAAAATTAGAAGTGGGGAACTTATATTTATACTTGGAAAAACACTCAGCCCGACGGGACTTATACGGACCCTTATACGGTCCGTATAATATTAATCCGTATAAGTGACCGTATTTCACCATCAGGGAAATTCCCCTTTCTGTAAGGTTATACGGACCCCTTATACGGACTGCATAAAGTTATACGAACCGTATAAGTGATCGTATAACTCCATTTTTCTGGAGTTAATCTCGTCATTTCGTTTGATTTCCAATCCTTATGGAACCTTCTTAGCACTTGTTTAACACTTCATAAACAATCTAAGGAGTGTTATAACTCTTCCTCAAGACATTATTAAATCAACATTAGCTTGGTACTTTGCAAACCCTTTTCAAACACGACTTATACTTTACATTCTTCAACGGACTTTCTTCGTCTCTCGAATGTCTTTGGAATCTTAATTAGAATCGTTAAGTACCCCTTCTTACTTGTAGGGACATCGTATACATCTTACCCTGCGTTATTCTATTTACCTTTGTCACACCCCGAACTTACTAGGGTGTGATGGGCACCCGACCCCATATTCGGAGCCGAGCGAACCCGCAGACTCTTATTACTCACATATTCTCTTTGGATTCTTAAATCAAATGAAAGTAAAATACATAGTAAAATTTTCAAAATCTTTTTGTCGTTTCTCAAATTAAACACAGTCTTTAGCGTAAGGACTCTATAACATAATGTATAATAAAAACATATCGGCTAGTGGGGCCGCTTTCCAAAATCGATGCTGCTAGACCGACTGCAGCCTCCGCAAAGTCTCTAACCGTGATCGAAATCATAGCACATGTGCGCCGACTCGACGCTCTCCGGGGGCAAATGAGCGTTAACATCGGCGGGTCATCTTCTATAATGGCTTCTACCGTTTGGCCGTACCGCGCGGCATGAAACGCAATGCGCCCACGAAAAGGGCGTCGATGCGAGCAATGTGCGGGTAAGGCATGGATGGTAACATACAGAAAGAGACGCAATCATATGCAACAACAAAAGGTATGGAGATGTAGACATATCATATGAGAGAGAGTATCCGTGTACATATGAGACATATCATGTGTAAGTGAGTAACCGTACATATGGAACATGTGTACATGTAAAGCTGTAATCCGTACGTATGGAACATATCATGTAAAGTCGCAACACACATATGGATCATATCATGTAAAGTCCGTAACTTTGTACATGTGAATGCCTGCGAGGCGGATGCCATGCATGCTTATCTAGTCATATCATGTCATAGCGCCGAACAAGTCGGCTCACCCACATAGCGCCGAAATACGTCGGCTCACCCATATATCCCGCGTCCGGATGATAACGCCACCGACCGTGGCAACGCACCCGTAGCGCAACATGTGTCCTTTCCCATATCCCCATGTATCCTCCTCCTCCCCCCATGCACATTTTAGCATGCATGAGAGCCCAAGAAAGTCATGTACCTATCGGGTGACGTAAGGTCGGTAACCTCCGATGATGTTATGGAATAACCATGGTGACTTTGCCTCACCTTGAAGGAACTAGGACAATAAGGCGAGACTATCAATGAAGAGTAACTTCGCGGGAAACATAAAACAGATCATAACATATCGTTTCATATACTTTGGAACCTTTTAAAAAAAATAGTCATTATCCAAGAAATAGCTTAACATTCCATATCGTCATGTTCATGGTAAGAACATACCCTTGACGTATTCGTCATAGACATTTTCTCATATCTGGCATCAACCTTGTCATCATAAAATCATGTTCGTCGTTTTAGTCATAAAAGCTTTCGAAATCATCAAACTTGGTTTTTGGAGAAAAATGAATATTTTGGAAAACATTTGCAAACTTTTAAGAAAGAAATCATGCCTTAGAACCATTACTTCTAACGTTTGAAAATGAGAACGTTATGGAAGCTTTTGACGTGTCTCACGTATGAATCATGCCATGGAAAGAAAGGGCGTAGCCTTAACATACCTGTACCGCACCTTACTAGCTACGCTTATCCATCCAAACTTGTTAGTTTACATTCAAGAGAGTTGATATAATCATTAGACTCATCACCATACTTATCTCAATCCTTTAAACAAATTCATTTATATCCCGCCGAAATT
>NW_026718856.1:0-12240 GCF_029784015.1 Lycium ferocissimum | reverse complement strand
TCTATCTCCTTCCATAATCTAAGTCTTTCAGCCTCTCATTACCTTAAACAACATGAAAAGATCATAAAACTTACCTTAGATAGTGTAGGAATAAGCTTTGAGTGGAAATACTTCTCTTGCACCAAAACCCTAGTCCACTTCCATTGGAATTCCTTGGCTTGGATGAACTTTAATGTGTCTCATACACTTGATTTTGTTGGTTTGATGAAGTTGATCACAAATCCCTCTTGAGTTCTTATGGATGAAGAGTGGAGAGGGTTCTAGAGTGTTCTTGAGGTGTGAGGTGAAAATAAAATGAAATAAATGAACTTGGGGTCTGTTATATCATTTCCAAAAAATACGGACACGACACTCTGGACCAACATACGGTCCGTATAAATCATATGGACCGTATGTCTACTATATTTAGTCCCGAGTCATTTATTCGGGCAGGATATACGGTTGAACATACGGCCAGAGTTTTATACGCGATATGTTGGCCGTATAATGCCCAAATTTTCCAATTCATTCTCGTCGGCTCGTTTGGTCTCCAATCCTTATGAAACCTCCTTAACACTTGTTTAACACCTTATTAGCAATCTAATGGATGTTATAGCTCTTCTCCAAAACATCATTAAGCTCTCATTAGTTCGATACTCGTAAATCTTGCCCAACACACAACGTATCCCTTGCTTTCCTTGACAACTTTCTTCCTTTACCTTAAATGTCTTTGAAATCTCGATTAGGATCATCAAATGCTATTTCTTACTTATCAAAACATCGTATACTTCGTGCCCTTCGTTAGTCTATTCACTGTACGTTAACGGGAAATTTTTCGAGGTGTAACAGTTCTGATTAAATTGCAAGTTTTGTTTGAGTATTTGGCCTATCTATTTATTTGCTTGTATGTTTTTCCTTTCTTCTCTATTTGTTTAAGTGGCATTTGCTTCCATTAAACATGTGATTGTCCAAAGTTCCAAGTCTGTAAAAAATACAGATTAGGCCATTGAATTTAGATGCATGCCTTAAGTTATCAAAGCTCCCTTTATCATTTCTTCTTGAAATGGACCAGTCCAGCATAAAAAATAAATGAGAACCTGCTTGCTGTGTCTATTTTTAAATTATTGGCATCTCTAAGCTGAGTTCTGGTAACTTGTTAGTGTAGCTCAGTTGCACTACTTGACTGTTATGTTTGCCTGTATCTCTAAGAACCACAGATTTGTATGCTGGTCCATCTTGATTTAACCACTTAGCTTGTATGCATCACTTGTGAACTGGTTGGAAGGGCTTTACAGCATAACTTAACCTGTTGAGTGTCCATGTAAGTGTGTAATGATCTATGGAACTTTTAAAAAAGACCTATAGAACTATGCAATAATGCTTTAACTCATTCTGTGTCTCTGTGTGAACCTTGCTAAGCCTTAATAGTGAAAAATGATTCTCCACCTGTATTTAAATGATCTTGTTTGCTATGAATACTTGTGTTTGCATTTGTTTGGACACCTAGTTATAAATAGTCTAAATAATAGAATTCCTATGATCACAAGGGACTAAGGATGAGCTAAAGTCATATAGCCAAGGATGAGCCTTTTAAAAAGGTGCCCTGGAGAGAGGGTCAAGGGAGAACCAAGCACTGCTTGGTTCATAACACCTTCCCTCCACATAAAGGACATCATGGCACTCCCATGGCCTGTGGAGGTATGCTCACTAAGGTCCCTGTGATCATATGGATCCAAGAACATAAAGGTGAAACCATAATTTCCCTAATGAATGATTTGTTGAGTTTAAATGAAGAGCTTAAGTGCATAGATGTGTTCGAATTGGATGTTGAATGGGAAGATTTAAGAAGGAGGCTTAGGACATGAACATTGAACAGTTGGACCTTTAAAGATCATGTACTGCTTTTTTCTTCAGGAATTCTGCTAAGGAACATGTCTTGCTTTCCTTTACACTTTTGTTCATCCATTCTGAATTTGCATTCTCCATGTGACCTATGTATAATCTTGATCCATGTAGTTGTCATTATAATGGAATCAGTTGGAATCTAAATAGCAATCCTGCAGGTTTGCCTGCACTCTGTTGTTGCTTGTGGCATGTGTGTTCAAATGCAATTGTTTTCTTTTTTTCTCTGAATTTTGCACATCTTACATGAGTTCATGTGGACTTAGAAAAATCCAGAATTTGCCTATGTTTGATATTTGTATGTGTCATGCTTACTTGTCTCATCTGCAACTGTTTTTCTTGACTTTTTCCTGTATTTCATCCTACTTATACTATGTTGAATGCCTAAATTGTAATTGCCTCTTTTTCCCTGCACATTTCCATAACCTTGCATCATCTGCATATACTTGGACTTGCTTGTATCCTGCTTTGTATATAACATGTATATTCAAAATAATGGCTTCTCCCTTTGAATATTGTACATCCTATGTGAAACTGCCTAGACTAAGATACCATGCTCTTGCTTACATTTGAGTGTACCTGTATCATGACTATGTGTTTCGATGCTTCTGTCTCATACCACATCTATGTGTCTCAATTTTGTTTTGTCCACCCTCATGCTTGCATGTTTCAACTGTAATTGTTGTTCTTTACCTTAAGGCACTACATATTTATCTATGTCATGAAACTGTTAAGTGAATGTTGTTCCATCATTTTTTTATGTGTGTTGTTGTATATGGTTGAGGTATCAAAGCAAGTTTGGGGCTCGGTTTAGCCTTCCCCCGATGCCTGCTATGCCTAAGGTTCTATAAACTTTTTTTGATCTTGTGCGACATCGGGAATAAGGATGGTGATAACCACCCTGGGCTGCCTAAACCTCTGCCAATAAGGCCTAATAGCATCTATGTACAAATACTTTGGTTATGCTACTTGTGAATGAATTCGATGCATGTGTATGTATATATTTACACGTATGATAAGTTCAGTAAATATAAACTAACCGGGCCCCTTTTTTCCTCTTTCTCACTGCATGGCCACTCGGACCGAGGTCCAGCCACCTTATTGTTATGGAAATTCTTTTAAAAGATTTATTGAGTTCGATTTGGCCCAATGGGAAAATTCTTTCAAAAGATTTATTGAGTCTGAGAAAAGAAAAACGGAAGCTAATATATATCGAAGGCCCAGTCATGGGTGAAAATGACATGAAGGCCCAACCATGGGTGAAAATGTTTAATTAGGGGGTTTGGTACGCCCCTAGTCTAATCCCTCCTCCATCATTTATATTATTTCAGTTTGATGTTGTATTGTATTTTATTTGTAAAAACTGACATTATTATTAGAATAATTATAGTTGGAACTAGACATCTTAGGCGAACGGTGCATATGCCGTTTAGATTGACTCTAGATCCTTAAGCGATTTTCGAAACCCCGATCACGCATACTGCTTTTTAAATTTAAAACAAAGATTAACCACGTTTTCAATAAGATAAAGAATAAAGGGACTAAGAGATGTTAAGGTCAAAATGGCGTGATTTTTTACTCAAAAGAGATGAAACCAGTTGAGCAAATTCTTTCGAAAAATGAAACGAGCATGGATTTTCTAGATTTTTAAACTAGCAAAAGCTAAGGTATTTTTGAGCCAGAGCCCACGTAATATTTTTAGAAACAGACGGCCAAATGGGTTAAAGCCCAACTGGATTTTCAAATAAAGGATTTGGGCCTTGCCAAAAAAAATGAAACTCTTTTTGTGGACAAAAATTGTTTTTGGCTGTAAGTCCAATTTAACGAATATGAATTACAATGTATACATGTGTCCAAATTCGTGATAACCCTTTTTGTAAACTGAAAACGGTCAAAAATATACCCATAATTATAAAGGTTTTAAGTAAGACGTTCTAACATATTATAAAGTTGACTTGAGACCAAGTGCGACCTAAGCATGAACAAAGAGGATATGTATTTACCCGTATATACATTACAAAAACCAAAATGTTTTCTTTCAATACATACTACTCTTATACCAGATATTAATAAATCCGAATCTAAAGTACCCATATATAAGGGGATATACTCAAATTTTTCCAAGTCAAGTGATATGCAATAAATGGCAATCTTTTAAAAATGCGGGAATTAAACACTAAATAAGCAATTCATGCAAATAATCACACATTGGAATTCAAAGGTCAACCGTATGGTACGGATCCTTAATACTAGGGTGCCTAACACCTTCCCTAGGGGATCAACAGAACCCTTACCTAGAACTTTGGATTACGAAGGCTTTTTCACTGTATATGAATAAATCCTTCAAAACTGGTTTTCCTAATTTCCTAAAAATTAGGTGGCGACTCTTTTAAAACAAAATCCGAAAGAGCACCAACAAGTTCGTAGTAGCTTTTATGCACCCACATAAATAGCAAACCGTTACAACGGGTCCAAATTAGTCTAGGGAAGCTAGTTCCGTAATTTTAGGACCCTCGGGATCAAAGTCAACTCAAACCCATCCCTCGAGTTAACTGTCTGAAATCGATTTCATGGACGCGTTACCCATAAGATACGGAGTCCAATCCAATAATCAAAATCCAATCTTGATGCAATTAATGGATCAAATCATAACTTTTCTAAATTTCAAGCTCAAGACTAAATCTCAACATTCTACGCCTCAAATCCCAATATCTCAATCTAAACTAATTATTTAATAAACATGCTCAGTGTATTAATATTCATGTCTAAAAAATAATAATCAATGTGAGAACTAAAAATGTCCACGTACTAAAGAAGCCTAGATCGAATTAGTAGTAGTTGATCCCAACAAAATCTCAAGAGGATAATTGATACCAAAGTTTCTCATTTCTCTAAATCCAACCTCATATCCGTTTAACTAAGTTTGATCATTAGGCGAATCATTTGCTCCCATTCATTCATTTACAAGACATAATAATAACTTAATAGTGGATAATAGTACTTACGGAAGTAATACATGCTTCTTGATTTCTCTACAAATGCTTCCACACAATGAAGAGCTACCCAAATTAATTTTCAATGACAATGCATTTTCCTGAACAGTACAAACAGTTGCTCCCAGAATTTGTGAATCCCCTTTCTTTTCTTTTACTCCTTATCTTTAATCTAGGTTTTCACATGTGAACCTACAAAGAAAGATGTGGGCCTACCCACTTTTTAACCACTATTTATTACGGAAATGGACACAAATGGTCATCCGGGTGAAACATTTTTTAGCCTTTTCAAAATAATTTCATTTTCTAGCCATTATTCAACTAATTCTAGCATATGTATATAAACTGTATCATTGTTGTATATGTATCATTACTGTATATGTATAGAAAATGTATCAGACGTATAGAAATTGTATCATTGTTGTATAGAATATGTATCACAACTGTATATGTATAGAAAAATGTATCACACGTATAGAAACTTTATCATTATTGTATAGAATATGTATCGCTAAAGTATATGTATAGAAAATATATCATTGTTGTATAATACGTATCATAAATGTATAATCAACGTATAATTTCAGTTTAATAAATGTATAATTAATGTATACTGAGAAAACATATCATTGGTGTATAATTTCTGTTCAATAAATGTATAATTAATGTATACTTACTAATTATACACATATTATACATGTTTTGGGATATTTTTGAAGGTTCAATATGAATTCTTTTCCTCGATCTTTGGTGGCGACTTTTCCATCTTTGTGGCGAGTTTAGTCGCCACAAATAGTCATGTTCTTTTGTAGCGAACCTTTTAGTGACTACATCTTGCTCTTTTGTGGTGACTTTAGTCGCCACAAAAGTCTGATTATTTTTGTAGCGAATGGGCTGGGAGGCTAGCGCTTGGCATTAATTTGGGCTGAAGGCCAACTCGGGTAATTTGCTTAAAATGGGGCCTTTTTGGGCTGTACTTTTCCCTATTTATTATTCAACTGACTTCATTATCCAAATAACAAGTGTAATAGTAAGTTTGGCCCATTAACCGCTGAACTAATTCTCAATCTCATAAAATATATTTATATAAATAAAATTGGGTTATTAAACATTGAGAGAGAATCAACTGCAAGTCTGCAACAAAGAAGAACTTGTTCCCAAAGAAGATTTATGCTTACAGTTTTTTGAGTTATAATAGTTAGATTCTTTAGTTTGAATTGTAAACCTCATTACTTTGCTAGAGTTTTGTAATAGGTAAGGGGCTTCTTAGACTGGAAAGAGTCTTTCAAGAAGTTAGCTACAATTAGTGAGAACTGTAAAAGGGAAAGATGTGGAGTTGTATCCTTAAAATTGTCAAAGTGTTTTAGTAGAGATCTGGGAAATCCTGTTGGAGATAGGTTTTGGTTTTTTCCTTCCTTAAGCAAGAATTTTTCCACGTAGATATTCTTGTGTGATTTACTATTCCACAATTTACTTGGCTCTCGGGTGCTTAGCCGTTCCGAATATTCAAGAATGACTTTTAATCGGACCTCAATGTCATATTTCACCTCTTTTTGCATCAAAACATTGGCTTGCCATCAAATCAACACCTACCCACAATGAACGCACACATCATATATAAAGTGATTGGAATGTACTTAAAACACAAGTAAAGAGTAACAAATGTGAGGTGTAAAGTATCTAAAAATATGTACTTCTGGACGCCGATCACAACCCTACACTTAAACATTTGCTTGTCCTCAAGCAACTACTATACTCTTAACTTATAACTGCTCAGGCTCAGATCCAATAATATCCTAAAATCCATGACATCGGTTGCCACCAACAATTACACTATCAAATTATTTAAACACTTCCTGATGATCATGCATGTAAACTCAAGTGAATAACAAGCTTCTAACCTCCTAAGCTCAGTGACATACTCAACTTATCAAATTTAAGCTTGCTCACCAATCAATCATGAAACAAGTGCCGTCACAAGGAGAAAATATAGTCCACACTTAAATCATAGAATCGAATGTAATATTAAGGATTCAACATGAAAGAACAATCTCTCACACTCACAAAGAAATTCACACGTATGCACAAAGAACCATATGCTTTCGCATCATGTACATCTCTACTAATTAGGCATTCTAGATTAGACTCAAATAGGACTTATAACGGGTTGTAACGTAGACTAAGGGACGGGTAGGATAACTTTATAATAGTGACTACTCTTCCTAAGCATTTTGCACTTCATAGACTCCTTTAACACCGATTACTTTCTTCTCTTATGTTTTTGGCCCTCTCTTTATCATTATTTCACGAGTTGTTCCTCATATTAAGAACGCTTCAATCATCAAACCCTTTCGAAGCATTTTCCATTCTTTTTTTTTTTCATGTCACATTCTTTCTAACAGGACCTCTTTAATCACAAGGAACTATTTATTGGTCACCATTTTTCTACACTTGATCATTCCTTCTTTAGATTTAACAATTCACTACATAGTCTAAGCTACAGTGCTCAAAGAAGCAGGGTGCATGTAGCATCCCCTTTGGGAGGATACCACTTACGAAACAAAAGCTAATTTCCCACTTACAACGTTTAGAAGAAATTTATGCCAAAAGATATTCACAAAAATATTTAATAGCAGAAATAGGCCCATGCGAAAAAGGGTTGAAAGTGCGACATTTTTTTTTTCCATTGTACCCTCCAAAAAAATTTCTTAGATGAAATACAATATCAGAGTATCAATTTAAAATGGTAATGCCCTTCTCAAATAGTCAACACATTTAAGAAACTTCATTTTGAAATTTATATTTTCAAATCAACACCATCATGGGTCCATAAGATACACGAAACTCAAACTTGCGATTATCACAGAAACTAGTATCTTCCTTTGTACATAATTACAAGGCAAAATGTAAACCCAGTACATCGCATGACTTGGGTTGGAAGCACACCCTAAAATATCAAAACAAGTCACCAAGTTTAAGTTACAAGCATCTGGTCTTGTGTCCAACAAGCCTCCAAAATTTCATACATACGTGTTACATATGGATCATGTACAAGTCCCCAAAATTTTACAAGACCTAGATGCATATGCAAATGTGATCTTCAATAAGGCTCCCAAAAAGTCTACTCCAAATGGCCATCTTCAAATCTCTTCCCGTACATTACCTACGATAGAAAACAACTATCGCTAAGCATAAAGCTTAGTGGTGTATAAACTTTGGGCTTGGAGCCATTAGATTCTCCAATTCCCTTATCCGTCGAAGGTTCAAGTATCAAGGAAGCTTATACTTCAATTCAAGAGAGTTTGTCAATTAACCAATTTCGCCCAATATGTACGTCATGCCATCACACCAAGCACAATCAATATCAAGATGGACCGAAGCCCCAAATCAAGAAGGGTCGTCACCCAATAATCAAGAGCCATGTTAAAAGTGGCTTTCCACTCGTACTCGAAAATGGACGAAAATCTATCATCAAGACGAAATGTAAATCCAAAGTCAAGCTGGGCAAGATCCAAATCGAGAGGCATGCCGATATCGATGACAAAGTCACCACAACAAGAAGGACAAAGTCCCAACAAGAATGCAAAATGATCAAGCAATTCGTACAAGTGGGCGATTTAGCGAAAGTTTTGCAATACTTGAGATAATAACCATACAATGATACAAGATGAAGAGTAAGGAAACAACCCATCAAGATAATTCAAAAATTCCAAAAAATAAAAATATTCTAAGTTCAAGTTTATACACAAACCTTGGCGTTTTACCACACAACAAGTTCTACCACAACTCGAGGAGTTCAAATCGTCTACGCCATAGACCAACCAAAGTCCACTTCGTCAAACAATTTCTCTTAGCTTGTACAAGAGCATATATACCTTAAATACACAATCAAATATCTACTTAAGTTCAATAGTTTTAGCACGTCGAAACTAAACATGAAATCAGTGAAAATCAGCCTAAACTATCAAAATAGGAATTCTGGACAGCTCTACTATCTTGTACTGTCGCTCAGTTTCAAAGGGTAAACGGCAAAAATAGACTTTGTGGCCTTAATGAAAGTTGTAGATATATGTCTTGGGGTTTCAGATAAATTTAAATCACTCCTATAGAAGTTTTGTACTACAAGATATGCTCAAAATAATAACAGTAGTACATGTAGGGTTTGCAAAATAGAAATCTGGGCAGCACCTGCCCTGTAATTCATCACCCCTTTTCGAGTAAATACAGGCAAAACTGGGTTTTGGAGCCTGAACAAAAGTTGTAGGGCTATGAAATAGCTTTCTAGAACATCTTGAATCACTTAAAACTAAGCTTTATACAAGGAATTATGCGGAAAACACTAACAGCAGTCCAGTCCAAAACCGGGTTTGTAACTTACCTCAATCGTGTGGAGTTGCTTGGGGCTCAACCAAAGAAAGTCTTAATGATTGATTTAGAGGATGAATATTATGATTGGAGAGAGGTTTTGGTGTCTTGTTTCTTTAGATAAAACGAAATTGGAGGGGTGGTGGAGAGGATAAGAGCCAAAAGGGTATATATCTTACTTAGTAAGATAAGGATGAAAAATAACAAAATAAAATAAAAAGGGGCTGCCCAATTTTATAAATATCTAATCTATTTAATAAATTACTAAGATGATCATAGTAGGAGTAGTTTATATAACTACACCATAACACTTCAAACAAGTTTCAAATATCGTCAAGTTCACATTCAGGAAGTGCGAAGTAAAATATGCCCTTACTATCAAGATATGGTCAATCAAAAATTCAAGAGTTAGCTTAAAAGAAATTCAGGGTGTCACAACTCCCCCCCCCCCAGAAATTTCGTCCCGAAATTTACCTTATACTAGTCTCAAAACAATTGATATTGAATTCGCATATCCTTTTCTCGCTCCCAGGTAGCTTCTTTGCCAGAATGATTTCTCCAAAGGAAGTTTACTAAAGGAATTTTCTTGTTTTTAAGCTCTTTTGTCTCATGCGCCAAGATTTGGATAAGTTCCTCTTCATATGTCAAGTCAGGGTTGACCTCAATGGATTCAACAGGAAGAACATGAGATGGATCTGAGCGATATCTTCTAAGCATAGAAACATAGCAGCCATTGTGGATCTTATCTAACTCCGGTGGAAGAGCTAGTTTATCTGCAACTGGACCAACTCTCTCAATTACATCATATGGTCCACTAAATCGAGGACTAAGTTTTCCTTTTTGGCCAAATCTCATAATCTTCTTCCATGGAGAAACCTTTAAAAATACCTTGTCTCCCACTTGATGTTCAATTTCACGCCTTTTAAGATCAGCATAAGACTTTTGTCTATCTGAGGCAATTTTTAGACGATCCTTGATGATTTTTACCTTATCTTCGTTGTTGCACAATCTCAGGACCAACCAATTTTCTTTTACCAACTTCACTCCAACAAAGAGGAGTTCTACACTTTCTCCCATATAAGGCTTCATAGGGAGGCATGCCAATACTTGATTGGTAGCTATTATTGTAAGCAAACTCTATCAAGGCTAGGTGTATGTCCCAACTACCTTCCATAATGCAAGCTCGAAGCGTATCTTCCAAGATTTGAATCACCCTTTCGGACTGGCCGTCTGTCTGAGGATGGAAAGAAGTACTAAAGTTCAACCTAGTGACCAAAGCTTCTTGCAAGCTAGTCCAATAAAATAGAACACCATCCTCCCTTAATTTAAAATCAAGATTTCCTCCAGTTTGAACTTCTTTGATCAATTTCACAAGCTTCTCATCTAACTTCGTGCTTCTTTCAATTGCCAGAATCGGCTTGACTTGCAAACTAGCAACAATAGAGCCATCAGAATTAAATGCAAGACAAGAATTCATGGCTCTTAATTTAAGAAACAAAGGCAAATGACTTAGAGATAAACTAGCAAAGGCTTTGCGACTTAGAGCATCTGCCACCACATTGGCTTTACCCGGATGGTAATCAATCGTGCAGTCATAATCTTTAATGAGTTCAAGCTATCTACGTTGTTTCAAATTCAACTCTTTCTGTGTACCCAAGTACTTCAAACTCTTGTGATCAGTAAACATGTGACACTTTTCACCATATAAGTAATGCCTCCAAATTTTCAAAGCAAACACTATGGCAGCGAGCTCAAGGTCATGATAGGATAGTTCAATTCATGTGGTTTCAATTTTTGAGAGGAATACGCAACCACTTTCCCTTCCTGCATCAGGACACAACCCAAACCATGATGAGAATCATCACTAAATATCACATACTCTCTCCCTTCAGTTGGTAGAGTAAGTATAAGAGCTTGTGTCAATAAGGATTTGAGCTTTTCAAAGCTCTCTTGGCATTTGTCATCCCAAACGAACTAGACATCCTTCCTCAAGAGTTTAGTCAAAGGAGAGGGTATAATGGAGAAGCCTTTGACAAACCTTCTATAGTATCCCGCTAAGCCCAAGAAACTTCTTACTTCAGTTGGACTTTTAGGCGGTTTCCATTCAACAATAGCTTGAATCTTACTAGGATCCATCTTCACACCTTCAGCCGGCACAACATGTTGTGAATTTTTAACTCCTTCAATTCTGTTGGAGCCATTCGATAAGGAGTTATAGAAATAGGAGTAGTTCCAGGAATAACCTCTATAGGAAATTCAACTTCCCTTTCCGGGGGTAATCCAGGAAGATTTTCAGGGAAAACATCAGGAAATTCACATACAATTGGTATATCCTTAAGACTTGGACTTTCCAGGTGTGTATCAAATATATAAGCAAGATAAGCTTCACAACCCTGACTAACCATCTTTCTTGCCACAACCCCGGAGATAATATTAGATGTCAATGATCTTTCACCTTGAATAATGATGTGTGAAAATGAAGGAGCTCTAAAGGCTACATGCTTCGACCTACAATCAACTACCGCAGTATCTATGAAGCCAATCCATACCGATGATGACATCATAGTCTTGGAAAGGTATTTCAATCAAATCGACCGGGAAGACTAGATTTTGAATCACCAAGCAACAACCTTGATAGACTTGATTATAAACAACTCCGTTGACCCAAAGGACTTTGGACAAGCACACCACAATCAAGTCTCACGATTTCGCATTTTTAGGAAAAACCAATGATGAGCAAACGTAGGAATGTGTAGGACCAGGATCAAATAATGTAACAACACATAAGCCAAATAAGTGAAATTTATCAACAACCGTAAATGCTGCCGTTACACCCCTCGTTTTCGTAGTGGTAGAACTTATGATTTCCTAGTGAGGTATGCCTTGGGAACGGAGACCCGAGCCCGAGTTTTGGAGAAAGAAAGTGTCCTACCCCGTGTGCAATGGTACCAGCAGGAATTCCTGGTGATTTTCAGGGATAGAAGTTGAACGAATCGAATCG
>NW_026718855.1:0-12451 GCF_029784015.1 Lycium ferocissimum | reverse complement strand
GTGTATATATATTCGGCACGGCGCACCGTCCTTCCTATGTATATATATGTGTACTATGTTTAGAGGCTCGTAGACGTATATGTACGAGCTATTTGTACTTCTGATTGTCCCCGTCGCTGCATAGTATGATAGTAAAGCTTATTAGCCTATGTCCATGATTGTGCTATTTATGTTAATGCTAGTAAAAAAAAAACGGTGTAGTTCATATGTGTAATGAGAGTTAGCGGGTTCGCTCGGCTCCGAGTATGGGGTCGGGTGCCCATCACACCCTAGTAAGATCGGGGTGTGACACTCTTCTTCTGTACACGAGAAATCTTATGCCCTCTCTGTATCATTCAGGATACATTACTCCTACATAATCCTTCTCCCATGTTCAAAACGTATTTCGTTCATCCACGTTTATCTGTATCATACCAGTCATCTTCTGGCATTTATTCTATCTTGTTTCTCCTCGTCCTACAACTTGGCCTTTTATGGTTTCTGCCCACTCCATAGACTCTAATCTTCCTTAGATTAATCCAACTTCTCATTTTCCTCTTACGTCTGAATTTGTGAGACTTTTCAAAAACATCCCAGGGGGTCACCCATCCTGGAATTGCTCTCACGCCAGCACGCTTAACTTTGGAACTTTGATGGAATACGACGCTTTAACGCTTTCCTGACTGTGTCTACCTCACCGCACGACCTTCTACACATAATATTGAGTAAGTCGGGATCTTAACATATTCCCGGCAGCTGTCTTATTAATACATTACTATCCAAAACTTGCACGCAGGAAATACCAACATCGCCTCACAGGGCCATCGCATATATGTATGTATCATATCATATCGTATTGTATCACAGCCACACAGGGCTTCCAATATCCATAACGGTCTAAAAATAATGGACTTACCTTATAGGCCCAACATGACCGCACGCGTTACCCTTTCTTTTTTACTTTTCCTTTTCAAACTTTTCAACTTTACCTTTCAATCGTACGTCAACACCGTGCTCGGCATATGCCTTTTGTACCTTTGCTTACCTGCGTGCTTGTAACTTCCAATATCGTTAATCACCTTCTTCTGTCGCTGCCTTTTTTCTGCTGAAGTCAAAAGTCAGTGTCGGGAATCTCATTTCCTATGACTTGGCTCTATGGCACGATCTAAGAAGCGAAAGAAAAGTAACCACCCTAAATGCCCCGTAGCCTCCTGTTTATAAATGTGGCCGGCTTCACACCATAAACGGACTCACGACACGACTTTGCGTACAACCCTAGGACGAATCGCTCGATACCAATTTGTCACACCCTAATTTTCGTTAGGGCGTGATGGGCACCCGACCCTTACCTAGGGCCGAGCGAACCCTCTGACTCTCGTGGCACTCATAATCATATTGGGCCCTCATAGCATAACATGAGTACATAATGAAAGCTTTTCAGAATCAACTGCTTTTCATCCCTTTCAAATCAAGTAAGACCTGGGATCGTACAAGACCCGTAGAATAATGCATCACAATACATCGGCTTATGGAGCCGCTTACAAAAGCCGACATACTACATACACGATAATCCGCAAAGTCTCTAACATGGAACATGGAACCATATCATAATGCTCGACTCGGCGGACTCCGCAGAAAATGGAGCTCGCCAATCCCGCTGGGAACATCTTCTCGCTAATATCTTCAACTCATCCGGGTGTACCGCGCGGCATGAACGCAGGTCCACAAGAAGGGACGTCAGTACGAGCAACGTACTGAGTATGTAAGGCATGAGTAACAACATATAGAAGGATGCAAAGCATGAATAGTAACAAGACGAAATCATAGGGCATTTCATGAGATAAAGAGTAACCTGCACATCTGAGTGCCCTTTTAGGCGGAACCTTGCCTGTTTAGTGCTGCGGAACGTGCAGCCCGATCCATATATATATATTATATTGCTGCGGAACGTGCAGCCCGATCCATATAATATATTGCTGCGGAACGTGCAGCCCGATCCATATATATGTAATAAAAGAGTAGCCTGTACATCTGAGTGCCTTTTAGGCGGAACCATGCATGCTTAGTGCTGCGGAACGTGCAGCCCGGTCCATATATATATATATATATATATTATATTGCTGCGGAACGTGCAGCCCGATCCATATAATATATTGCTGCGGAACGTGCAGCCCGATCCATAACCACATATCCCGTGTCCGGGCATCCCGCGTCCGGGACGGTATCATGTCATATTATACCAACTGATCAGGTGGTTACGCGTCTATAACGCTCTCGCCCTTTTCCCATATTTCCCATATACATATACATATATCATATTCATATATCATATTCATATATCATATTCATATATCATATACGTAGCATGCATGAGAGCCCAAAGAAAGTCATGTATCTATCGGAGTGACGTATGGTCGGTAGCCTCCGATTGTATTATGGGATAATCATGGTCGCTTTGTCTCACCTTGAAGGAACGATTATTATAAGGTGAGACTTTCAATGAAGAATAGCTTCACGAGGAAACATAAAATAGGATCATAAGGCATCGATTCATATACTTTAGAATCTTTGAAAAATAGTCATCATTCATAAATAAAATTGACAAAATCAAGAAATCGCTCAACATTCTCATATCGTCTTTGAAATCATAGATTTGGGACCCTTAATCATGGAATCATCATCATCATATTCATCGTAGGAAAATATTCTCATTTTTGACATCATCGTTGTCATTGTAAAACATATCCATCGTTGTTGCCATGGAAGCTTACGGAGTCATAAACCTCCGTTTTGGAAAGATACGTACATTTCGAATTCTTTCAAGAATAGGTCGTTAGAACCAACAAAGGAAAGTCGCGGGGCCCATGGACGAGCGTCAACCCGATCCGGGCCCGCCTATGAAAGTTAAAGATTATTACTTGTTATGAAACCTTCTACGATGGTTTCCAAGCAATCTGAGCCCATCTGTGAAAGTTACGGGCGTTCGTAGTTCCGGACTCGTTTAGGAACAAAATTCTTTTGAAGACAAAGCTTTCGAAAACAACAAAGTTATGGAAGCATTTATAAAATCGTAATCTAAGAATCATGCCTTGGAAAGAAAGGGACGAGCCTTAACATACCTTAGCCGCTTCTTAAGCTAATCCAAACTTACGTCCCGAATTCTTACGATCTACAATAACGTCATTAGGTATCAACCATTAGCCATAAGCACTTAAGCATCCAATACCAAATTAACACTTTGTCTACAGAAATTTCGGCAGCACTTCCCCTATAATTTCGACATCCCCGAGAATTCAACTCGGCCAAATCACAACAACCAAACCAACAACCATACCAACAATATCCATAAGTGATTCAAAACGCATTCTAACATCAATAATTCCTTTCTACACAATTTGACAACATTTCATTTATATTCAGATAAACTATATATGATCAATTCAATACCAATGCTCTCAAGTTCAAATACCAATCCAAGGTCATTCAAACATAATTTAAGAACATTCCAAACAATATGCCATAGAACCCGAAATCACCAATTTCCATAGGAACAACGACAATATATTTCTTTCTTCCAAATTCATCAATGACGCCAATAATCCATACACTTACAACATGAATTCAAGAAAGCATATTAAGATCACATTAGCTCTCAAGTCAGCCCACACAATTACGACTTCCATTTGAGTCGTCAAGCCTTCATTTTACACCATAGAATTCATAGCGACGACAACCAAAATACTAGATAACATTAGTTCATTCATTACACACCAAATAGCCCTTGGTCACGGCCTAACATCAACATACATAATCTAATGAATTTCATTCATTTTCTACACATTTCAACAACACACAAACATGTTGAATACAATTAATCCCTTACTCCAACACAACACACACTTCACGGCCACACACATGCACCCACACGGCCACACTCCAACTTCTCTATTTTCATGGTTTTCATTCATTTCCACACTTCACAACATACACAAACCATTCATAACATATGAACAACAAAATTGAATCATACCTATTCCACTTGATTCTCTCGGCTAAACCTTGCTCCTTGCAAAACAAATGGTTTCTTGTTCCAACAACCCCTCCATGTTAAAGAGGACCTTCCATTTAGTAGGAAGGCATGAAGAAATTTGTTTTTCTTGATCACTCTCAAAGACCAAGTTTCGGCCAGCCCATGCTCCATGGCCGTTTGCTTTCTTTTTTTTTTTCTTCTTCATGCTTCTTGAAATTTCTTAAGTTTGTAAAATGATGAAAGGTGCCTTGTTGTCCTCACTTATATACATATATATAATATATGCACATGGCCGGCTCATGCTCCTTCTTTTTTTTTTTTTTTTTTTTGTTTTCTTTTTCTCCAATTTTCTAGAAATTTCTCAAGTCACAAAAGATGACTTACTTGTCTTGCCTTGTCATCTTTGTCCATGTGCATCCTTAACCCTTACAAAATATAAGATGAACACATGTACATTTTCATGGCTCAAAATAATTGGCCAACCATGGGTGGGGCCCACTTTCCACTATACATGGCCACTTTGGCGTTTCATGGCTATTTCATGAAATAAATTCCAAATTCCAAGTTTGCCCTTACTTTTCCTTGTTCCAATCTTGCCCTTAACGCTCCATTCCAATAAAAATGAATTTGCAACTTATGCGTTCTTAACAAAACCGAAAAAAAAAAATGACCTTGTTCTTAACTTTCCGCCATTAACTCGAATATCCAAATGTACAAAATGCGAGGTATAACATCATGCCTGCAGGTACAGACGCTCAGCTTGGTGATCCACTCATATAGGACACCTATTCTGCTATTTGGGATTGCTCCTTCGTCCGGGCCCTATCTTTTGTTATATATATACTTTTCTGTTGCATATGTATATACTCATTCAGGGGTACGGCGGGGCCCTATCCCGTCATATGTTTCTGTTGCTCTGTTTAGAGGCCTGTAGACATGTATGTGGGTTATGATTGTTCCTGTACAGATATGTTCGTACGTTTTATGGTTGGGCGGTCCTATCCGCCGTGACAGCCTTGTCGGTTGCTTATGTGCATTTCGATATGTTCCGAACTCTGTCCCCCGAGCTAATAAATTTCCCCCTTCTGAAGTTTGAGAACGTCATAATTCCTTCCAAGTCCAATATGTTCTTCCCCTCTCGTTAAGGAGGTCCTGATACACCAATGGCTTTCAAATGTCCATCGCCTTCGGCAATTATCTGCCGCCCTTCGCGACCTTCTCGAGGTCGGGTTCTATTATTGTATGGTTTGACTAGTCTATCTTCTTGCTAAGTACCGTTCTGTGTCTAATCGAAACACTTGTAAGGATTCGACCCCATTCCGATGCCTTCTTTTTTGTCTCCTCATATCTCGGTCCCTTATGGCTAATGATTTCTTGGACCCGCAAGTTATTAGGGTTAGCGAGATTCACCACCTCACTTATGAGGTCTTCGGTTATACCTAACTCCTCGTCTCTCTTCCCGACTTTACTTGTAACATATCTAAAACTTCTTACCCTGAGTTCTTCTTCCGTTTATGGCTATATCGTTATTCTGGTCAATATTTTCATACCCTTTCATCCGCTACTTGTTCTTTTGCCCGTCGTCTCTCTTAGAGGCTCTACTCACTCGTGTTTCTTACTTTTTACTTTGTCCGACATTTGATATCCTCACCTCCCATCCACTCACTTTCTCTCTTCTCCAAACATCATCGTATTAGAACTTCCCAAGCTTAACCTATAGGGAAAATGGCATCAGTTTGCTTTGTAACGTTTATACCCCAAATTCTAGAACTGTAATGCCCCCTTTTTCTCTTTACCGGTCTAATCTGTCCCGTCCTACACGACCTCTTAAGGTTCCTGCTCACTCCGCATACTCTAACTTCCCTTAGGCTACTCTAGCTTCTCATTTTCTCCCTATGTCCGAATTTATAGAACTTTTAGTATACTTCCCAGGGGGTCACCCATCCCAAAATTTCTCTCACCCCAGCACGCTTAACTTTGGAACTCTGATGAAATACGATGTTTTAACGCTAGTATGATCGCGTCCACCTCCCCGCATAACCTTCATCACATATTCTAGAGTAAGTTGAAGCCTTAACAGATTTCAAAACGCTCTCATAACACAATTACTATTTTAGCCCTCTTTCACTCCTCAGTATTCACTTTTCACCTATGGATATAACTACTTTCCATCCTAGACTTCTAGATTCCCAATGGTAGCGAACACACCTTGATCGCCGTTACTTATAAACACTGGGTCATCGGCCCTTAAATTTTCGCTTACCGCTATTAAGTAACAACCATACAAAGAAATACACATACATAGAACAAATTCCAATAAGGACTCATAGACACAGACGATCGGTCCCTAGCCTGATCTGGTCGACTATAAGGGGAAGTATACTCCTCATCGTCGTCTCCCTCATCTGAATCCGAGGAATATAGATAGCCCGAAAATTCCTGGTTCACCGACGGCCAGGATAGAGGGCTGGAGTAATCTGTAACACTCACCGAGGAGGCTGGTCTAACATAGTGCTCCACCATAGGAGCAACTAGTACGATCTCGGGAAGCTCCTCCCCCGGTGCCCCAGCCGAATACTCTGACGGATCTGTATCATAACTGTCCTCTGGGTGGTCCTCCTCCCTGGGAGTCAAACACTCTGGAGGAATCGTCGCTGGATCCTCCGAGGGATCAGTCTCGATAGAGTAACTGAGGCTCCTCCTGCTGGGTCCTGGAGCCTGAGGTCCTGAAGATACTCTAGGGGCCTTCTTAACACCCCCACTATCTGAAGCTGGTCTCTTCATCTCTCGTCAATCTGTACCAACCTGCAGGAGAAGGTGTCAGAAGCGATCTTCCCTAGACTCTGGCTCTATCGCACGATCTAAGACAGAAGAAAGGTCACTGATTCCTAAATGCCCCGCAGCCTCCTGTTTATAAGTGTGGCCGGCTTCACCCCCATAAACAAGACTCTACTGGACACGGTCTGTAGACATTCCGAGGACGAACCGCTCTGATACCACTTCTGTCACGACCCAACCCCGTAGGCCGTGACTAGTGCCCGAGCTGGGCACCCGTACACACCCATTAACCATAATCAACATACCAGTAACTTAAGCATATGCAAAGGTAAGACGTCGTCTCCATAATCAGTCCACAACAAGCATAACAAGAACTTATATATACAGAAAAGTGAAACGTCGCCCCAAAGCTGTCACATATACATATATGCATAATGGGCATAAGCCGGTAAGGCTGTCATAATATAGGGGGATGCCCAGAACACAAACCACACAGACACAACTGTACGATAATTACCCACAACCCACACATATGTCTACAGACCTCTAAGAGTCATAACAGAATCATATGACGGGACAGGGCCCCGTCGTACCCCTGAATATACATATAAATACACAACAAGAGTGTCTGTACTACGATATAAGCTCCGCGCAAGGGAGCGCTCCAAAACAGCAGAGTAGATATCCTAGGCTGACGAATCACTAGAGCGAACGTCTGTACCTGCGGGCATGAAACGCAGCCCCCGAAGAAAGGGGTCGCACGAATATGTACCGAGTATGTAAAGTACGGGATACGAAATGATCATAACCGAACCGGGGAATTACAGAAATGGGTATAATAACAAGAAAATCAACAAACTTGCCTTTGAACCACAGATCGTGCATGTCAGATGTTATATCCCGCATTTTTGCACATTATGATAAGTTGGAGACAAAACCATTCCGGGATACAAAGTCGAGACTTTGGACCTTCGATTTTATTTTGAGACATAAGTTGTACATGAATTTGTGTGGCATGGAAAACCTAGGAAATTTGGGACCAAAAGTGATATATTTGGAAGTTGAAAATCATGCAAAAATGAGGCCTTGGCCGTGTGGCACTTAAATGGTCCCACACATTTTTGTGTCCAATTTTAATTGCTCCAACACATGGTGTGGGCCATGAACACATGTGCAAGTCTTGTGGGAGCTTAAAAGATGAAATCTAAGTCATCTTATTCATTCCAACACTTAGCCAAAAAAATAGAAGTTGAAGAACAATAGAGAGAGGCTCTCGGCCAAGCTCTCCCAAAACCAACTTCCATTCAAGCCTTTCTAAAAATATTTTGTTGATGCAAACCCACTATTTTGAGGTTCCTAAGTAGCGTGGAAGTGTTGTTCGGGTCATCCAACCATCCGTTGTATAGATCGCAAACCCTAGGCAAAGTGTGGAGTTGAAGAAGAAAGGTAAGAATTGATTATGTTTTGTGTGTTATAAAGGTTGTATGTATGTTGTAGTATGTTAAAATGAAGGAAATTCATGAAATATGGCATGTTGGAGTGGAGGTTGTGAATGTAGTGTTGAGCCGTGTAAGTGTGTGTGTGTTGTATTGTGTTGTGTTGTGTTGAAGCTATGAATTAATGTCTAGTTAGTATGTTGTGATTGTTGTGGAATGGAGGGATGAATAAGAATCATCAATATGTATATAAGTTGTGTTGGCCAAAAATGGTCATGGTATATGACAAGAACGCATTAATGTCGCTTAATGTTTTAGTCAACGTCGCTATGAATTCTATGTTGGAAATGAGCTTTTAATGACTCAAGATTGATGTTGTAATTGTATGGGCTGATTTGAAGGCTATTTTACATTTGATGTAATTTGTATATTTATGAGAATGATATTGTTAGAATGTGAATTGTTGGTGCAAATCATGATTTGGAAATGAGAAGTGTGTTATGGTGTGTCTCGGGTTTGGGGGACAATTTTGGGCAAATTGGAGCCTTGTTGGATTGTTGGAATTATTGTATAAATTGTTTGAAATGTTCTTAAATGATGTTAGTATGGATTCGGATTGGTAATTGAATGTACAAGCGTTGATGTTGGCTTGAATGTAAGTCGTTGAATCGAATATGTTGAAAGTTGTTGAATGATGTAAAAGAGAGTTGTTAATGTTATATTGCCTTGCGGATTGGTTATAAATGTTGCTAGGTTGGTTGTTGTTGTTTTTGTTGTTGATTTTGGCCGAGTTAAATTCTCGGGGTGGCCTAGTTACAAGGGAAATGCTGCCCAAATTTCTGTAGAATTAAGGGCTAAATTGGAATTAAATGCCCAAATATCTCTAGCTAATGTTTGGCATATTACGACTTGTTATGTAGACTTTGGGCAGCCCGAGACATAAGTTGAGTTGGACTAGCGTGAGTTGGATTAGCGTTGAAAGCGATCGAGGTATGTAAAGCTTACCTTTCCTTCTTTTGGCATGTCTTAGATATGGTTAAATTATGATATGATATGAGCTTCGGGGGGTAATTCTATTCTTAAAAATCCGAGCACGTTTATGAGTCATATTTGCTTTTGATGTTGGCACCCTTATGTGGACAAGCTATGGTTTATGTGTCTTTGTATGATTGAAATTCAAAAGTCTTTATAAGAAATTTTGCTACTAAAAGAGGTCCCGAACTTCAAACGCCCGTAACTTTCGCATACGAGCTCGGATCGCCCTAAAACCTAATAGGTAACTTCATAAGGCATAACAGTCCCCCAACTCTCGTAGTCGGGCTCGGATGGGATTGGCACCCGTCCGTGGGCCCCGCGACTTTCTTTATGTACTTTGACGTTTTTTTTGAAAAAAATATGATATGACTATTATCCTGATTTAGAGTACGATCAGTTTACTTATCTTTTGAGTTTGTAATAATGAATTGGTAACATATGATGACTGTGATTTTCGTAGGCGGGCCCGGATGGGGCTGACGCTCGTCCGTGGGTCCCGCGACCTTTTTCTGTACAATTCTGATGGTTTTTGAAAGAATTCAATATGACTATCTTTCCGACCCCCGAGTATGATTACCTATCTGTCTGTTGAGTCTGAAATAAGGATTTTACGTATGTGATTTTGATATGTTCCCGAGTGACGCTCGGGCGAAAAATCTGATTTGACTACTGTTTTGGCCTATAAACGATGGTTCGTTTCGATTAACCTACTAAGTCGTTGTAAATGTTTTAAACTGTATTTGGCTACTTGTGATTCTGCTTGTGCATTCTGTTGTTACATTTTTCGCTGAGTCCCGGGCCGGTATGTGTGATAATGCCCACTGGATACTTGACCGCGGGCTGTGATATTGCCGCTGGATTCTTGGCCGCGGTATAGGTATATGTGACATTGCCGCTGGATTCTTGGCCGCGGTATGTGTATATGTGTGATATTGACCGCTGGGTGCTTGACCGCGGTATGTGTATATGTGATTTTGACAGCCTGGATTTTGATCAGTCGGTTAATGTCACCATATGATAAGATATAATGTTATGATGTTCTTCGATACGTATATGTATGATCCGTATTTCGAGTAAGCGTGTTGGCATTCTCGATTATTACATTTGTCTTCGCACCTCTCGTTGCATGACTTACGTGTCGATGACAACATTTTGGTATTCGGTTATTATGTTCATTTTCTCGTACCTCTCGTTTTGATTATGACTCCTGATTTGTTACTATATCTTCGCTTTGCATACTCGGTACATATTCCATATCGACCCCTATCTTCGGGGGGGGGCCGCGTTTCATGCCCGCAGTACAGATTCGCGTTTTGGTGATCCACCGGCGTAGGATTTCCATTCTGCTGTTCGGAGTGCTCCCTTTGTTCTGGAGCCGATATTTTGGGTATATACTTGTCCGTTGTATATGTATGAGTTTGTTCAGGGGTACGGCGGGGCCCTGTCCCGTCATATGATTCCGTTTGTCTGTTTAGAGGTCTGTGGACATAGATGTGGGTCATGTACAGTTCGGTTCGGATGCGTTGAGTAAGTGGTGTTTGGGCGGCCCATCCGCCGTGCCTTTGTCACTTTGCGTGTATGTATGCTTTGCTACGTTATATATATTATGACAGCCTTACCGAAGCATGGTGGTGCTTTATATATTGTATGTGACGAGGCCGGAACCACGTATGATTTCTATGTCGGTATAGATTGTTTGTATGCTGATTTCGTTTATTGAGTGCGTATGGGTGCCCAACTCGGGCACTAGTCACGGCCTACGGGGTTGGATCGTGACAAATATCATGTCATCATATCATCGTATCATCATATATGTACCGTACCCGGCCCTCTAGTGAGGGACTCGGTAAATAAGATCATCAAATCATCATGTCATCATATCATCATGTCATCACATATATATATACCGTACCCGGCCCTCTAGTGAGGGACTCGGTGAAGTAATCATATATATATCGTACCCGGCCCTCTAGTGAGGGACTCGGTGAAGTAATCATATATATACCGTACCCGACCCTCTAGTGAGGGACTCGGTGAATGAGATCATGTCTCTATCATGTATACCATACTCGGCCCACCCTGAGGGCTGGCCCCATCATCATATCATCAAATATACCGTACCCGGCCCTCTAATGAGGGACTCGGTGAACAATGTAGTAAACTGTGCACGAATATATACCCGGCCCGGGACTCGGTGAAAGATGTAATAACAGCTCGCACGAGCAGAGTAGTGAGAAACCATATGCACACAAATCATCATTACAAACTCAACGGATAAGTAAGTAGTCGACGCTCGAGAGTTAAAACGGTAATCATGTTAAGTTCTTTCAAAAAAAGTCGTTAGGACTATACAAAGGGAAATCTCGGGGACCACGGATATGCATCAAACCAATCCGGGCCCGCCCATGAAAGTTAAAGTCATTATTCGTCATAGAATCTTCTACGAACGTTTCGAAGCGATCCGGTTCCGTCTATGAAAGTTACGGCCATTATTAGACATAGGATCTTTTAAGAACAAAATCTTTATGCAACCTTTAAAATCCAATCACACAAGAGACATAAAGACCATAGTTCTACTACATTAAGAATACCAACATTAAGAGATGAATAAGAATCGTAAACATGCTCGGACCGCAAGAATGGAGTTACCCCGAGGCTCGTATCATAGCCTACTTACAACTAAGACATGCCAAAAGAAAGAAAGGATAAACTTTACATACCTCGTCCGCTTCCTAAGCTAATCCAAACTTAATCCTCGGGCTATCCAAGATCTACAACAACATCATTTGCTACCAAACATTAGCTATA
Source organism: Lycium ferocissimum (assembly GCF_029784015.1). Classification (NCBI taxonomy): domain Eukaryota; kingdom Viridiplantae; phylum Streptophyta; class Magnoliopsida; order Solanales; family Solanaceae; genus Lycium; species Lycium ferocissimum. The sequence continues at coordinate 385 of NW_026718855.1, read as the reverse complement.
GATACTTAGGAATTCAATCCCAAGCTATCACTTTATTTATAGAACTTTGGGCAGCATTTCCCCTATAAATTCAACAACCCCGAGAATTCAACTCGGCCAAATCATCAACAAAAATACCAACAACCATACTAGCAACATCAACGAGTAATTCAAAACGCATTCTAACATTAGTAATTCTTTTCCATATAATTCGACGTCATTTCATTTATATTCAAATCAACCGCATACAATCAAACCAACACCAATGGTCACACATTCAAGTACTAATCCGAGATCATTCAAACAATTTTCAAGAACACTTCAAACAATTCGCACAATATTCATAACAACCCAACCAAGACACAATGCCACCCGAAACCTTCCAACTTCCATAGGAACTACAACA
>NW_026718854.1:0-44154 GCF_029784015.1 Lycium ferocissimum | reverse complement strand
TGCCTTTCAAAACATCCCATTACTACGATGAGGTACATGTCAAACTCTTTTTCAAAAAGCGGGGTATAAAAACTTGTCATCTTTGTCCATATATATATTTGGCCCTTACAAAATATAAGATGAACACATGTTCCATTACATGGCTTGCTACAATTGACCAAAATGTAAATGGGGCCCAAGCCACAATGCTTCTTCTCAAGAAGTCATGAACTAATAATAATTTCCAATTTCCAAGTTTGCCCTTAATATTCCATGACAATAATATTTATAAGCGACTTACGCATTCAAACAAAATCGAAAAATGGCCTTGCCCTTAACTTTCCGCAACTTGCTCCTAACATCCCAATGTACAAAAATGCGGGATATAACAGTAATGCATGGGTAAATTGCATACATATAATGCGGCTACATAAGACTGGACCCATGAACAGAAGGAACACTCATAAACTAGGTACATGAACATCAAAGACTGAAGGACTTCTAATGCTTCTAAGAGTAGAGTAATATGGAAGCTCGCTTACTTTGTTTGTTCATATCGTAAGATCATGCCAAAAGAAGGAAAGGATAGCCTTAACATGCCTGAAGTATACCCAAATCGTCCAACTTCTACCTCTCGAACTTGCAGGTGTTCACAATTAAGATAACATAGGCCTTAATTAGGCTGTTTGCCTCGCTTAATAACCATCTTTAAACACATATAGAGCTTAATGAATTATAGACAATAATTTCCTTGTAAGTTTACAACTTTAACTTCCCATTCAATCCATAATTAACCATAACAACAATACTACACTTATATATAAATATATACTCAAATTTATCCCCAATCATCTCTTAAAATAGACTCAAGTCACTACCTTGCCCTTCATCAACTTACCACTTCCACAAATACCTTCTCTTTACTTAAAATTACTAAAACTCTTGGTAATAAACTCAAATACAAGGGTAGAAATCATTTACATATCTTGAGGGGGTCTAAGATCCCAAGAATCACTTCAAATCCAACTTCCTAAGATTCACAACCTCAAGACACCCTAGAAACAATCTTCTCCTTCACAAGCACAAGTTTACGGGTTAGATCTTACCAAATCTTCACTAATATGATAGGAAATGCTTGGAGAGAAATATTAGGTTTTTATCTGATTTGGAAGAAGGAAAATATGCAATAGGGTGCGAAACACATATTTATACTCTAATTAAAAAGGCTACAGCGGTCCAGTTCAACGAGTGGGTCGATGACCCGTCGACGTGTCGACGGTCCATCAACTTGCTCCGTCGACCTGCGCCTTGTTATATCCAGCATTTTTGTACATTGAAACAATCCAGATTAATTATGATAAGTTAAGGACGAAACCATTTCGGGATACAAAGTCGAGACTTTGGACCTTCGATTTTATTTTGAGTCATAAGTTGTGCATGAATTTGTTGGCATGGGACAATTAGGAAAATTTGGGACCAAAAATGGAATAAATGAAACTTGAAAATCATCCACTTTCTCCTTGTTGTGGCCGTGTGATGTGGGAGTGGCCCACACAAATTGTGGACAATTTTAATTGGTCCAACACTTGTGTGGGCCAAGGGACCATTGAATAAGTCTTGCACTAGCATAAAGGATGACTACTACTTCACTCTACATTGTTCAACACTTAGAAAAAAAAAAAAAAGACCAAGAAGTTGAAGAACAACATTGGCTCTCGGCCAAGAACCAAAAAAAGTCAAGTCCAATTCAAGCCATCCAAAAATTATTTCTTTGATGCAAACCCACTAAGTTAAGGTCCCTAAGTGGCGTGGAAGTGTCGTTGGAGCGATCAACCGGCTAGTTTTCATTATCGCAAACCCTAGCCTCTTGTGGAGTTGAAGAAGAAAGGTAAGAATTGATCATGTTTTATGTGTTATAAAGGTTGTATGTATGTTGTAGTATGCTAAAATGAAGGAAATTCATGAAATTTGGTATGTTGGAGTTGAGGCCATGTGAGTGAAGATTGGCCGTGTGAAGTGTGTGTGTGTTGTGTTGTATTGAAGTGATGAATTAAGTTCTATATAGTATGTTGATGGTTGTAGTGTGAAGAAATGAATGAGAATTATCCATATGTATATATGTTGTGTGTTGGTCGAAAATGATCATGGAATATGACAAAGAACGCATTAATATCGCTTAATGTTTTAGTCGTCGTCGTTATGAATTCTATGTTAGAAATGAATGTTTAATGACTCAAATTGATGTTGTGATTGTTGCGGACTGATTTGGAGGTTATTGTATATTTTATGTAATTTGTATATTGAGGAGAATAGCATTGTTAGAATGTGAATTGTGGATGCAAATCATGATTTGAAAATGAGGAATGTGATAAAGTGAGGTTCTCGGGTTGGGGGCTGATTTCGAATTGGATTGGAGAAATTGTTGGATTGTTTGAAATGTTGTATGAATTGCTTGGAATGTCTTTAAATATTGTTGGTATGGGTTCGGTTAGTAATTGAATGTATAAGCGTCGATGTTGGCTTGAAGGTAAGCCGTGGAATTGAATTTATGAATGTTGTTGAATGATGGAAAAGAGGCTTATTAATGTTATATTGTCTTCCAGATTGGTTATTGATGTTGCTAGGTTGGTTGTTGTTGTTGTTGTTGATTGATTTGGCCGAGTTAAATTCTCGGGGTGGCCTATTTACGGGAAATGCTGCCAAATATCTCAGAATTAAGGGCAAATTGGAATTAAATGCCCAAAATGTCTATAGCTAATGTTTGGCACATTATGACTTGTTTGTAGATCTTGGGCAGCCCGAGACGTAGGTTGGATTTAGCTTGAGTTTGGATTATTTTGGAGAGCGTTTGAGGTATGTAAAGCAACCTTCTTTCTTTGGCATGCCTTAGTTAAAAAATAGGCTATGACACGAACTTCGAGGAAACTAAATTCTGCTTAATCCGAGCATGTCTATGATACGCATTTGTTTCTTGATATTCATATGTTGATGTTACAAAATATTGATCCTATGTTCTTGAATTCTTGATTTGTAAAGGTTGCATGAAAGTTTGGTTTTTAAAGAGTTTATTCTTTAACGATTCAAAAACTACGAACGCCCATAACTTTCACAGAAAAGCTCGGATTGCCTTGAGATTTTCGTAGAAGTTTGTATGATGTTAGACGAGTATGTTTTCCATAAAGCGAGACCCTCGGTCTACACTCGTCCGTGGTCCCGACGTTCCTTTATATAATTTAACTTTTGAAAGAGAATGTTGTGATTATTATTCCGATTTCAAGTATGACTATTTTACTTATCTTTTGGAATTATGACAATGATTTTATGCATATGATTCCTCACGACTCTGCTCGTGCATTTTGTTATATCTTTCGCCGAGTCCCGGGCCGGTTCTGTTGTCGTGCGCACTTTGTTATACTCCGGTGTTATGCTGTATTTATGGTTCACCGAGCTCCTCGCTCGAGGGCCGGGTTCTGCTTATATTGGGCGTTATGCTGTGTTTGGCGTTATGTTGTGTTGTGATATGTGACGGGGATTCGGAGATTTGAACTTTCGGTGTTATGCGTGTTATGGCGCCATCGACAGATGGCGACCATATTTCTGCCCTATGCATGATTTACATTTTGAAAGTAATATTTTGATATTTTGGAAATACATTTACTTTTACGCTCTATTTCGATTATGACTCATATTTGTATGCACTATACTTTCGCTTTGCATACCTCGGTATATTTACCGACCCCCTTTTCGGGTGCGTTTCATGCCCGTGAAACGGACACATAGTTTGGTGATCCACCCGTTTAGGACACCCTTCTTGCTATTGGAGTGCTCCTCTTATTTTGAACTTTGCATTTTGGTATATATTCGTTCGTTGCATTTGTATGTACTTATTCAGGGGTACGGCGGGGCCCTGTCCCGTCATATGATTCTGTCTGTCGGTTTAGAGGTTTGTGGACATGTATGTGGGTTATGCCCGATGCAGTCGATTGTGTTTGTATGATATATGTTTTGGGGCGATCCCGTTCGCGCTGCGGCCTCGTCGGCTTGCATTTGTATATGTTTTAGCCGATGCGCCATTTGATATCATTTTTTGCTTTGATATATATGCGGTTGTGTTTGAGATGTGTTTGCGACAGGTTGGATATATTCTTAGACGCGTTTGATATTTATGTCTATATAAGCCATCCGTTTGCGACTCGGATTTGTGATTGTGTTTGGGTGCCCAATTCGGGCACTAGTCACGGCTCGAACGGGTTGGTCGTGACGGTTGGTATCGAGCGATTGCGTCCTTGGAATGTCTACGAGGCCGAGTCTAGTAGAGTCTTGTTTATCGTTGTGTTGTGCACCACATCTATAAACGAGCTACGGCATTTAGGATGTTGCTTTTTTACTGATCTTAGATCGTGCGATAGCCGTGTTATCGGGATGTCTCTTCTCTTCCCGACGAAATGTTCGTCGGCGATGCCTCCGAGGAAGGCCTGAACAGTGCCCGAAGGGCAAGTCTATAAACGCGGCGGTGAGACCGGCGATCCCGGGTGACTACTAGGGCTCGTGCCCAGTTGAGCCGGATATTGTGCCTCCCTGCAGTACAGTTACCACGCCGCCGATGTCGGAGGATTTGGAGCGACCCACCGAGCTGCCCGGCACGAGCGGCTCCCGCCCGCCCGCCCCCCGCCCCCTGGCCCCCGCCGGGGGCGGAGAGGGCCCCTACGGGGGCATCCTTGTGCTGGTTAGTGGGGGCGGGCCCCCAAGCAGGGGGGATCTGCGCGGGCGCGTGCCCAGGCCTGATTTTCTTTTTGGGGCCCCCCGAGTTCTTGGGCCCCCCCGGGAAGGACCCTCATGAGTTCATCCGAGGGAGCCGTCCCGGTGGGATTAGTGTTTCCCGAGCAGGGGGGGTGGACGTGCCCGGGGCAGATGTACCCAAGGTTTAAGCCCGGATGTGTCCGGGGGGGTCCCCCCGGGATGGGGCATTTTTCAGGTTTTCCCCGGCCCCCGCCCCCGGGGGGAGGCAGCCAGAAAAATTCCTTTTTCCGGGACCGCCATTGGTTTTAAGTTGGGTGGGGCCCCGGGAATGTTTTTCGACATGGAGGATGCGTTTGGGGGGTGGACCTCTTTTTTAAAAGTTTTGGCGGCCCCCGGATGGATTCGCCGCATACGGGCCCCCCCCGGGACGCGGAGGACCGACGCGAGCGCCCGGCCGACAAGGTTGATGACGGGGGTCGGCCCAAGAGAACCGAATCATCTGGGTGATACCGAGGATTTTCGAGCGAGCCGGCCTCGTGACGGCCCGAACGATATCCTTCCCGATCGGCCACGGGCACCACGCCGGTTACCGGCCGAGAGGAGAATCGAGTGCGAGGTTGTTGAGGGCGAGCCGAGCTCCGGGTTTTCGAGCTCACGGTCGGACGGAAGAGGTTCCAGCGATCGGATGAGACCACCCGAGACCTTCGTGTTCCCGGCTGTGGGAGACGGCGCCTAGAGGTGCTTTCGTGTCACGGGTGCGTGCTTTACTTGCGGCCGTCGAGCCGTGGCCAGTTGTCCCGGTTAGAGGTGGTGCGGGCGGCGCGGCTCGGTCTAGGAGTTGGCCGGCGGTTCGTCTTCATCCTCGGTATCTATGCGCCTGCGGGCCAGAGTTATTCCGGCATCGGTAGGTCGAGCGGGGTCGTGGTGGAGTTCTGGTTCTCGCGGTCCTTCGGCAACGCATTTATGCATTAGCCACCGGGACCGGGAGGCGTCGCCTAATGTCGTCACGGGTATATTGCGGTTTTCTCTCGAGATGTGTGTGCCTTTGATTGATCCCGGTTCTACATTATCATATATTTCTCCCCTTGTTGCTAATAAAATTGGGATAGAATAAGAGCCGACAGAGTTCTTTGAGGTAGGCTACACCGCAGGGATTCACATTATAGCCGGCCGTTTATAGAGATTGTTCGGTGATTATCCGTGGCCGCCGTACTAAGGCCGATGTTTGGTAAGTTGACACGATGGAGTTCGATGTGATTATGGGCATGGATTGGCTAGCTTCGTGTTATGCTAATGTTGATTGTCAAAAGAAGATAGTCCGTTTCCAATTTCCAGGAGAGCCAGTCATAGAGTGGGCAAGTAACACAGCATCGCCGAGGGGTAAGTTTTTTTCATACCTCAAGGCAAGGAAAATGATCAGAAAGGGCTATATTTATCATATGGTTCGGGTACATGATTTAGAGGCAGAGGTACCGACTCTTCAGTCAGTCCCCGTGGTTAACGAGTTTCTAGATGTATTCCCAGATGAGCTTCCAGGCCTTCCTCCCGAGCGGGAGATAGAGTTTGCTATTGATTTGTTGCGGATACTCGGCCTATATCTCTATTCCTCCGTACGGAATGGCACTGCGAATTGAAAGAATTAAAAGAGCAAGTGAGAGATTTATTAGAGAAGGGCTTTACTAGGCCCGATGACATCACCACGGGGAGCGCGCAAGTCTTGTTTGTGAGAAAGAAGGATGGATCGCTATGGATGTGCATTGATTACGGCTAAGTGAATAAGGTAATCATCAAGAATAAATATCCCTCACAGGATTGATGATTTGTTTGATCGATTGCGGGGTGCCAGTATTTCTCGAAGATAGACTGCGGTCGCTATCATCGAATGCACGGTACGAGAGGTGATATTCCCGGACAGCATTCATGACCCGATATGGGCACTATGAATTGAGTGATGTCTTTTGGCCGACAAATGTGACGGTATTTATGGACACGATGAATCGGGTATTCGGACCGTTCTTGGATATGTTTGTGATCGTATTTATCGACGATATTACGGTTTATTCTCGGTCGAAGCGAACATGCGGATCATTTGAGGACGGTACTTGGCACCCTGGTTAAAATTTGTATGCTAAATTTTCTAAGTGTGAATGGTCTCGCCGGGTCGGTGGCATTTCTCTGGGACATATTATTGGAGTGATGGCATCCGGGTGGATACCCGGAAAGATTGAGGCCGTAAAGAATTGGCCTAGGCCTACGGCCTTGACAGTGCGTAGTTTTTACGGGGTTGGCCGGTTATTGCGGGAGGTTCGTAGAAATTTGCTTCGATTTCGGTAGCCTTGACAAGGTGACTCGGAAGGGAGCTAAGTTTCGGTGGTCGGATGCTTGAGAGCGTAGCTTCCGATTCTTGAAAGAGAAGTTGACTACGGCTCCGGTCCCGACTCTTCCCGAGGGTCGAGATGGGTATGTGAATTGTGATGCCTCTGGTATTGGTTTGGGGTGTGTGTTGATGCAGCACGGCAAGGTGATAGCTTATGCTTCCCGACAGCTCAGGAAACACGAGAAAAATTATTCTACTCACGATTTGGAGCTAGCCGCGGTGATTCATGCTTTGAAGATGTGGAGACATTATTTATGCGGTGTTCACGTTGATATTTATCGGATCATAAGAGCCTCCGTACATCTTTTAAACGAAGGAGGCGGACTTACGGCGGCGGAGGTGGTTAGAGTTGAAAGATTATGATGTTGATATTCTCTGTCATCCGGGAAAGCTAATGTTGTGGCGAGATGCACTCGACCGCAAGTCCATGGAAGCTTAGCGAGACGTGCCATCGGAGAGGAAAGAAATGGTTCGCGAGATCCATCGGTTGGCTAGTCTTGGAGTTCATTTGGGCGGTTGGAGATGTTGGGGTTTTACATTGAAAGGTATTCTTGGATCCTCCATTACGGAAGATATTAAGCGGCATCGGTGATGAGGATCCTATTCAGCACGATGCGGCAGATGCAGCCCGGCACGGAAGAAGACTCGTTTGAGATTTCACTCCGATGGGTGTTATTTCACGAGGGCGGTGTATGTGCGACGTTGCGGTGCGGCTACAGGTTATGGGCGAGGCACATTATGCCCGATATTCTGTTCACCTAGGGTCGAAGAAGATGTACCACAATCTCAGATGTTTATATTGGTGGGATGGTATGAAAAGAGATATCGCAGAGTTCGTCGCTTCGTTGTCCGAATTGCCGGCCAGTTAAGATTGAGCACCGAAGCCGGTGGGCTATTACAGGAGATGGAGATACCGTCGTGGAAGTGGGAGATCATTCATATGGATTTTATTGCAGTTTTAACTCGCACTCCACGGAGGTATGATTCCATTTGGGTTATTGTTGATCGGCTGACAAAATCAGCCCATTTTCTTCCGGTACGGACTACTGCTCGGTGAGGATTGTGCCAAGCTATATATTAAGGAGATTGTGCGACTTCGCGGAGTTCTATATCTATTATCTCCGACGCCAGGTGCCCGGTTCACAGCTAATTTTTGGAGATCCTTTCGGGCGAGGATTGGGGACGCAGGTGAGTCTCGTTCGACATTCCATCCCCCGAGTGCGGCGGACGGGGCGGCGCACTATTCGACATTAGAAGATATGTTGCGGAACCGTGTTATTGATTTCGAGGTAGTTGGGATGACCATTTGCCGCTTGTTGAATTTGCTTATAATAACGGCTACCACTCCGGATTCGGATGCACCGTACGAGGCGTTGTATGGCAGAAAATGTGTCACCGATCGGTTGGTTTGATGTTGGGGAAGTGAGTTGATTGTGGCCCCGGATAACCTGTGGTCCCGAGCGATGGATAAGGTGAAACTCATTCGGGAGCGGTTGTTAGCGGCTCGGAAGTATCAGAATCATATCCGGATAATCGCCGTCGACATTTAGAATTTCGGATTTGGTGATTGGGTTTTCCGAAAGTGTCACCTATGAAAGGTGTTGTGAGATTCGACAAGAAAGGAAACTCGGTCGAGATACATTAGGCCTTATCGGATTGTTACTTAAAATAGGCAAGGTTGCCTATGAGTTAGATCTGCCACGGCTGATTTGGGAGCGGTACACACCGTATTTCATGTTTATGCTTCGTAAATGTATTGGTGACCCTTCCGGAGTATTTTACGTAGATGACATTCGGGTCACGGAGGAGCTATCTTATGAAGAGCACCTATAGCTATTACGATCGTCGAGTAAGAAGGTTGCGGAATAAAGATGTGGCTTGTTAAAGTGCTTTGGCGAAACAACAATAGAAGAAATGACTTGGGAGGTCGAGGAGTAGATGAAGAGAAGTATCCTCACCTATTTCCGATACCTAGAGGTAATCCAAATTCTTAACTTAATTATATTGTTTGATAAATGAGTTGTTGATCAATGAATGAATTATTGTGATAGCTATAAAAGAGACTCCCCCCGAACTTCTTGTAAGGTCCGTAAGATTAATCTAATATTCGAGGACGAATGTTCTTGGGGGAAGATGTTATATCCGCATTTTGTACATTGGAACAATCCGATTAATTATGATAAGTTAAGGACGAAACTATTTCGGGATACAAAGTTGAGACTTTGGACCTTCGATTTTATTTTGAGTCATAAGTTGTGCATGAATTTGTTGGCATGGGACAATTAGGAAAATTTGGGACAAAAAATGGAATAAATGAAACTTGAAAATCATCCACTTTCTCCTTGTTGTGAGTCGGTGTGATGTGGGAGTGGCCCACACAATTGTGGACAATTTTAATTGGGTCCAACACTTGTGTGGGCCAAGGACCATTGAATAAGTCTTGCACTAGCATAAAGGATGACTACTACTTCACTCTACATTGTTCAACACTTAGAAAAAAAAAAAAAAGACCAAGAAGTTGAAGAACAACATTGGCTCTCGGCAAGAACCAAAAAAAGTCAAGTCCAATTCAAGCCATCCAAAAATTATTTCTTTGATACAAACCCACTAAGTTGAGGTCCCTAAGTGGCGTGGAAGTGTCGTTGGAGCGATCAACCGTCTAGTTTTCATTATCGCAAACCCTAGCCTCTTGTGGAGTTGAAGAAGAAAGGTAAGAATTGATCATGTTTTGTGTGTTATAAAGGTTGTATGTATGTTGTAGTATGCTAAAATGAAGGAAATTCATGAAATATGGTATGTTGGAGTTGAGGCCATGTGAGTGAAGATTGGCCGTGTGAAGTGTGTGTGTGTTGTGTTGTATTGAAATGATGAATTAAGTTGTATATAGTATGTTGATGGTTGTAGTGTGAAGAAATGAATGAGAATTATCCATATGTATATATATATTTGTGTGTTGGTTTAAAATGATCATGGAATATGACAAAGAACGCATTAATATCGCTTAATGTTTTAGTCGTCGTCGTTATGAATTCTATGTTAGAAATGAATGTTTAATGACTCAAATTGATGTTGTGATTGTTGCGGACTGATTTGGAGGTTATTGTATATTTGATGTAATTTGTATATTGATGAGAATAGCATTGTTAGAATGTGAATTGTGGATGCAAATCATGATTTGAAAATGAGGAATGTGATAAAGTGAGGTTCTCGGGTTGGGGGGCTGATTTCGGGTGGATTGGAGAAATTGTTGGATTGTTTGAAATGTTGTATGAATTGCTTGGAATGTCTTTAAATATTGTTGGTATTGGTTCGGGTTAGTAATTGAATGTATAAGCGTCGATGTTGGCTTGAAGGTAAGCCGTGGAATTGAATTTATGAATGTTGTTGAATGATGGAAAAGAGGCTTATTAATGTTATATTGTCTTCCGGATTGGTTATTGATGTTGCTAGGTTGGTTGTTGTTGTTGTTGTTTATTGATTTGGCCGAGTTAAATTCTCGGGGTGGCCTATTCTGGGGAAATGCTGCCCAAATTTCTCGTAGAATTAAGGGCTAAATTGGAATTAAATGCCCAAAATGTCTATAGCTAATGTTTGGCACATTATGACTTGTTTGTAGATCTTGGGCAGCCCGAGACGTAGGTTGGATTTAGCTTGAGTTTGGATTATTTTGGAGAGCGTTTGAGGTATGTAAAGCAACCTTCTTTCTTTGGCATGCCTTAGTTAAAAAATAGGCTATGACACGAACTTCGAGGAACTAAATTCTCGCAATCCGAGCATGTCTATGATACGCATTTGTTTCTTGATATTCATATGTTGATGTTACGAAATATTGATCCTATGTTCTTGGAATTCTTGATTTGTAAAGGTTGCATGAAAGTTTGGTTTTTAAAGAGTTTATTCTTTAACGATTCAAAAACTACGAACGCCCATAACTTTCACAGAAAAGCTCGGATTGCCTTGAGATTTTCGTAGAAGGTTGTATGATGTTAGACGAGTATGTTTTCCATAAGCGGGCCCCGGCTGGGTCTACACTCGTCCGTGGGTCCCGCGACGTTCCTTTAAGAGGTTTGATATGTTTAGCTTATGCTTAAAGTGTTTAAGTTCATATTTGGTAAGTTACGGAAGGATTAGAGATTCGTTAAAATTTGTTTCTAAAAAATATAGAATATGGACCGTGTAATTGAGATATGGACCGCATGTAAGGATTTTAAAAATTTCCAAAAAAGGCAGTTTTGGAGGTGGTATTATACGGCCTACTATACGGACCGTATAATTTTATATGGCTAGGATGTTGTCCGTACAATGTTATACGGCCAAGGATATGGACCATATATATATGATGTAACATCGGGTCGGTTGTGTCAATGGTAAACTAAGGTAAGCCGTAGGGGCCATGAAATCCTTATAAGGTTAAGGAAGACTTTTAACAAGTGTTAAGTAAGTATCTAAAGGTTCTAGGATCAAGCGAATCGATGAAATTAAGATTGTCAAAACTTCGGGATAAACTTGGCAGAATTCTGGATAAGATTTTTGGTCCTACATGAGGGAGGTATATCTCTTAGCATATGAGGAGTTATGGAATGAATAACTTATGTAAAATTCAAGTTTAGAGAGTCTTCTTTACAATGCAACTGACAGATTGCAAAATAGAAATACGACCAAAGTTACGGCCCGTATAAAATTATTGTTATATCCCGTATTTTTAAACATTGGGATATTTTAAAGCTAATCGCGACAAGTTAAGGACAAGACAATGTTGGGATACGAGGTAGAGACTTTTAACCTCTGATTTTGTTTTAATGCACAAGTTGCTTATAAATATTAATTGGTATGGAATTATTAATGAAGATTGGGGATTAATTAATCATGATTAAATTATTAAGTGGGAATTAGTGATTAATTATGATCAATTAGCCTAATTGAACAATTAAGTGGGCCCCACAACACTTGGCCAAATATAATTTGTTCATGAAAGATAATGGGACACATGTCGAGGTTGGACATGTGTCACCATCATGTGTGGCATATAAAAAGGGAAATTGATGACTAATGAATCATTTGTCATCTTCACAAACAAAAGAAAAGATTAAGAGATAGAGAGGAGAAGCTCTCGGCCATGGCTGGCCGAGAGTGAAGCTTGGAGTTTTGGATTAAAATTTGATTTTCTTCAAGTGTTTCAACTCTTTGGAAGGTGTATAGCAACGTGAGATTGATCCTAGATAGCAAGAACAAGTATTAAATTCAAGGCATAAATTCTAGCCAAGTTGAGAAGTCAAGTATAAAAGGTAAGGTTTAATCTTCTTTTACATGTGTTGAGAATGGTTTGAACGTGTTGTAGTTTATAGAAATGAATGAAAATTATAGAATTATGTATGTTGGTGTTGAAGCCGTATAGGGGCTGTTTTTGTAGGATATGGTGAATTGATTTTTCTTGGTATTTTGGTTGTTGTTGTTATGGATTGTGTGGTGAGAAAGAAGGTTTAATGGTTCAAGTTGGAGTTGTAATTGTTTGTGGGATGTTGTAGAAGCTAATATGATGTTAATATAGTTTCTTGCATTTATGTAAATGATGTTGTGAAACGTGTGGTTGTTGGTATGATTTGTGAAATTGGAAGAAAAGAACGTGTTGTTGTTATTCTTGTTGAACTTGGAAGATTATATGTCGTATGGTGTGTTGGTTGGGCTGTTTGGAATGTTATATGGGCTGTCCGGAATGTCCTCGAGTCATGTTTGAATATTCTCGGGTTGACACTTGAAGGCATGATTAGTGATATTGGCTTGGTTGTATGTAGTTGGTTTGAATGTAAGCGAAACGTCGTCTAATTGTACGAAAGGAGTTACTAACATAAGAATGCGTTTTGAATTCCCTCGTAGCCTAACCGTAGTTCTTGACATCTTAATATAGGTTAAAGTACTATTGGGCAGCGTATACGTGTTGTGTTGCGAGTAAACGCTAAAGGTATGTAAAGCCTATCCCTTCTTTATTTAGGCATGTCTTGGATGTAAGTAAGATACGATATGAGCTTTGGGGTAACTCTATTCATAAGTTCCGAGCATATTTATGATTCTTATTCACTTCCTGATATTAGAATTCTTAATATAGTCGAGCTATTATTCTCGAGTCTTTTGTATGATTAGATCGTAAATGATACATAAAGGTTCCTATTCTTAAAGGATTCTATAATGAATAATGTCCATAACTTTCATAAACTGACTCGGATTAACTTAATACATGTCTATTATCCCTGAGGCCTTATTTTGATATAATTCATGATGATATTCAAAGAGTACTGAACATGACTACCGTCCTGATACTCGAGCGTTGATTAGTCTACTTATCTTTTGAGTCTCAAAAGATGATTTATATGCATACGATTACTCACTACTCTATTTGTGCATTCTGTTATTACATCTTTCACCGAGTCCCTCACTAGAGGGCCGGGTACGGTATATATATACATTACGGAGTTATGCTGTGATACGGAGTGATGCTGTGTTCCGGAGTATGCTGTGTTATGGCGCCAAAGACGAGGTGGCGACCATGTTCACCGAGTCCTATGATGGACCGGATATATATATATATATATATGAACATGCATGATTTGTGTTTCAAAAAGCAAGCATTTGGTATTATGGTCATTGCACTTGTTTTCTGTACTTCTTATTTCTGTTATCATCCTAATTACTGTATTTCATGCTTTATATACTCAGTACATATTTCGTCACCGACCCCTTTCTTCGAAGTGCGTTTCATGCCGCCAGTACAGATTCTTGCTTTGATGACTTTCAGCTTAGGATTTCTACTCAGCTGTCTTGGAGTGCTCCGTTGTTTCGGAGCCTAGACTTTGGCACAGATCTGCTGTTATATGTATATGTTTACTCGTGGAGTACGGCGGGGCCCCGTCCCGTTATATGTTCTTGTTGATACTCTTAGAGGTCTCGTAGACATATGTGTGGATTGTATATAGTTGCGTTCGGTTTTGTACGTACGACTTATGTTTTGGGACGTTCCCATTAGTAGTGGCAGCCATGTCGGCTCGTATATATATATATATATATATATATATATATATATATATATCTTAGGATGTTGTATGTAGTGGCAGCCTTGTCGGCTTGCGTATATGTTAGGTTGGGGCGTACCCATATGCTGTGATAGCCTTGCCGGCTTATGTGCGATATCATCTATTGAAAGTTGTAATTCCTCAAGAGACAGGTTGTCTTGATATATATATACATATGTGACAATTTTGAGACGACGTCTTGCCTTTTTATATAAGTTCCTTATTATGCTAGTTGTGGACTGATTATAGCTAACAGGTATGTATACGAGTGTCCAGCTCGGGCACTAGTCACGGCCCACGGGGTTGGGTCGTGACAAAAGTGGTATCAGAGCAGTTCATCCTCGGAGTGTCTACAGACCGTGTCTAGTAGAGTCTTGTTTATCGGTGTGTTGTGCACCACATCTATAAACGGGAAGCTACAGGACATTTAGGATGTTACCTTTCTTTCATATCTAAGATCGTGCGATAGAGCCAAGTCATAGGAAATGAGATTTCTTACACTAACCTTTGATTTCAGCAGAAGAACGACATCGATAGAAGAAGGCGACTGACGATATTGGAAGTTACAAAGCACGCAGGTAAGTAAAGGTACGAAAGGTATATGTCGGGTAAGGTATTGAGGTGCGATTGAAATGTAAAGTTGAAGATTGAAAGGGAAAGTAAACCGGAAAGTGTAACAGGTGCAGTTTGACTTGAACAAGAACACACGAGGTAAGTTCATCATTTTCGTACTGTTGTTGATGTTGGGAGCCCTGTGTGGCTGTAATATGATATATATATATATATATATATATATATATATATATATATATATATATATATATATATATATATATATATATATATATAAGTAAGCACCGTTGGTATTTTTGCGTGCGGTGTTTCGAGATGGTATGAAATACAGAGGAAACTCTGCCAAAATTTTCCTAGAAATAAAAAGAGAGTGAGACATAGGTTTGTGATATGACTTGAAAGGTTGTACCAATAGTAATGATAGGATCTGATTAAGTTGCGAGTACGGCTGACCTCGAGAAATAAGTTAACTATTGAATTAATGGTAATAGTAATTAGGAGGTCGATATTGATATGGTAAAAGGATTTGGAAAGGGCTTGTGGTACTAAGAGATGATTTAGAAAAGGCTGGCAAACCTTGATAGAGAGTTATATTAAGGTACCGACTGAATTGATAAGCAGGGATAGATTACGACGAGTTTATAGTTAAAAGAAGTAGTAGTATGATTAAGACAAGGGTACAGAGGAAATTGAAGTGTGACGGATATGAATGTATTGACAAGACAGCTTGTGAGATATTAAGGATAAGATTGACCAGGAAGTGTAAGAGGTTAAGAAGTGTTACATTATGGGATCGAATACGAACAGGATATAATGTGAATATAATGAGGATTGTTACGAAAATGAGTAAAACCTAGTAAGGAAGTGACTAAAAGATATGACGTGATCTATGTGACTAAGGTATAAAAGCGAGCTGTAGAACGAATAAGAAAGATTTAGAAAGTTCTTCTATAGTGGAAGTTTAGAATAAAGATTACGTGGTAACAGAAATGATAGCGAGCACTAGAGAAGAAGGAGTGGATTGAAAGAGGGAAATAAGAAGAGAGCGAGGTAACAGTGTAGTAATAAATCATAACATGTGTAGCCAAGGACATGAATACTATAAGTGACGGGAATGTGAGAGGCCCAGCTATAGAAAGATGAGCAACGAGGTAGAATGGGTGCTAGGAAATGACGGGTATGATAAGAATAAACATGAATGAACAGAATACGTTTTGAGAATGAGAGAGGGATTATGCAGAAGCAATGTATTCCGAAGGATACAGAGGCAGCATAAGATTCCTAGTGTACAGTATAAAAGATAGACATAGGCGGGAGAAATGATAAGGAAATTCTAAAGGAAGCACCCAAGATAGACGTAATTAATTGAGTACGGGTATAGAATGAAAGGGGAATATATAGTTATGAACTTAAAGGTGTAGTACGATGACAAGGTGATAAGATAAGGCCATCACTAAAGTAAATTTGAGATGACTTGAGTAAGTTAGAAGTTGGTACTGAGCACACAACAAGGGTGAAAGGCCATAAGGTATAAAGGAGTACTACGCGTGCACGACTTTGCCTCGAAAATAGTGGAATCTTTAAAGGACAAAGACGGTTGGCTTGAGGAACAAGTGATGTATTGTAAATGTATTAAAGGAAACAGATGATATAGGTTGGGATAAAGATAATATTTCAAGAGAACTTTGGACACTTATCGTCGGTATATAAGTGCCACCTAATTGAGATTGGAATGACTACAAGTACTTATTAACTATTGATTGGGATGAGTGGAATGTGGCCTCGGATGAGTTGCTACGCTGGTCGTATTACTTGAGTACAGATTATCAGATGAGAGTTTGTACTATATACAGAGAGGTTCTCATCGCATCGTAATTCTTGTTAAGGTTTCGTACGTGGATAATCCAAGTTATAGATTATAGGGGAAAGAAATGGATATGGTACAGTACCAAGTGGATTGGAAAAAGGGATCGGAGGAATTTGAGTGTCACACCCTTAATCCGATAGGGTGTGATGGGCACCCGACCCTTACCTAGGGCCGAGCAAACCCGCTGACACTCGTGACACTCATAATCATATTGGGCCCTCATAGCGTAGCATAAATACATAACGGAAGATTTTCAGAAAACAAACTTGCTTTTCATCTCTTTTCAAATCATATAAAACCTGTAATCATATAAAACCCGTAAAATAATACATCACAATACATCGGCTTATAGAGCCGCGTACAAAACTGACATACTACATACGCGACCCTGTCTGCAAAGTCTCTAACATGGAACATGAATCCATATCATAGTGCTCGGACTCGCAAGCACTCCGGAGAAAATAGAGCTCGCCAATCCCGCTGGAACATCATCTGCTAATATCATCAACTCGTCTGGGTGTACCTGCGCGACATGAAACGCAGCCCCCGAAGAAAGGGGGTCAGTACGGAATATGTACTGAGTATGTAAACCATGAAATACAATCAGCGGGATCATACTGAAGTAATGAGTACAGAAAATCATAAAACTTGCCTTTGAAAATGTTTGTCATGCATGTCAAATCATATAATTATCATGTAAACATATAGCATGTCCCGGCCCTCTAGTGAGGGACTCGGTAGGTAAGATCATAATATACATATATAAAGTATACATATAACGTGCCCCGACCCTTTGACAAGGGACGCGGTAAGTAAAATCATGTCATCATCATGCGTGCATGTACATATATATATATATATAACGTGCCCCCACCCTCTAGTGAGGGACGCGGTGAATAGCGTGTCCCGGCCCCACTAGCAAGGGACTCGGTATGCCATCCTAGCCACCTCCTCCATATCATCACATCATCATCATACATATATATATATAACGTGCCCCGGCCCTCTAGTGAGGGACGCGGTGAATAATGCAATGGAATCGCACAAATACACGCCCGGCTCGGGACGCGAAAGGAATATTGAGGCCGTACGGCAGAGTAGTGACAAACCATATGCATATAAAATCATACTCGAGACTACGATGAAGTAGTCTAAGCGGAATGTCATTTGAAAATCAGACAATAGTTATATCAAATACCTTTCGGAAACATAATATACATCATACGTATTTACAAATCCATAAGGGTCATAGTCATATTCAAACCATAGGGATGATAGTCATACGTTAAACCAATCCGAGTTCGCCTTGGAAAGTTACAAACTTTATTCACTTTAGAACATTCCACGAACAAATCGAAGCGATCCGAGCCTTTCTGCGAAAGTTACGGACGTTCGTAGTTTCGGAATCGTTTAGGAAACAAACTCTTTTTGAAAACAAACTTTTATGCAATCTTTGAAATCCATTCATGCGAAAAACATAAAGACCATAATTTGGCTACATTAAGAATATGAATATCAAGAAACAAATATGGATCATAAACATGCTCGGACCGCACGAGTAGAATTACCTCGGGGTACGTGTCATAACTTATTTTTCACTAAGACATGCCAAAGAAAGAAGGGTTAAGCTTACATACCTCGTTCGCTTCCTACGCTAGTCAAGCTTAAGCCTCAGCTTCTCAAGATCTACAATAACGTCATTAAGCATCAAACATTAGCCATAAGCACCAAAGGATTCAATTCCAAGCCACCACTTTATCCACAAAAATTTAGGCAGCATTTCCCCTATGAATTGGACATCCCCGAGAATTAACTCGGCCAAATCATTATCAACAATACCAACAAACACAATAACAATATCAATTATCAATCCCGACGCATTCTAACATTAATAACTCCCTTCATATAATTCGACGACATTCCATTACATTCAATTCAACTACATACTTACAAATTAACATCAACGCTCACAAGTTCAAATACCAATCCAAGATCATTCAACTAAGATTCAAGAACATTTCAAATAATCCGCTCAATGATCAAACAAGCCAATCCAATGCACAACCTTACCCGAAATGATTCCAATCTAACAAGAACATCACCAACACAATTCTTTCTTCCAAATTCATAAACTATGTCAACAATCCATTCGTTAACAACTTCATTTTCATAAATTCAAGAAACCATATCAAGATCACATTATCTTCCAATTCAGGCCACACAATTATAACCTTAACTTGAATCATTAACACTTCATTTTACATCATAGAATTCACATCGACGACAACTAAAATACCACGTAAAATTAGTTCATTCCCTAACATCCAAAACAGCCCATTTTTCGGCCAACACGACAACACATGCATTCCATGATTTTCATCCATTTCTACACATTACAACAACACCCAAACATGCTAAACACAATTAGTTCATCACTCCTACACAACAACACACACACGGCCACAACACATACACGGCTACAACTTCAACATCATACTTCCATGCATCTCATTCATTTCTACATTCCACAACATGCACAACCATGCATAACATATAGAAATAAAGATTAAATCTCACCTTTTCTCTTCAACTTTTCCTCTCGGCTAGAATTGGTGAATTGCGACAACGAGCGATTTTCTTGTTCCAACAACTACTCCACGTTAAAGAGGACCTTCTACTTGGTTGAATTACTTGGAGGATTTATTTTTTTTCATGAAAATTTTTGGACTTCATTTTCTCTCCACCATGGCCGAATGCCTTGGTCTCCTTTTGTCCAAGCTTCTTGATTTTTCTTCTAACTTCTAAGTGTTGAAGATGACTAATATAATAACTTAGTCATCTATAAGAAAAGAATTAAACCTTACCTTTTTCCTCACTTCTTTACTTAACTTAAGTTGGCAACTTGTATGAGTACAAGTTCTTCTTGTTCCACAAATCACTTCAACTTACTAAGAACCTTTCAAGGGATTGTTTGGCTATGAAGAACAAGTTGTGAACTCTCTTCTTTTTTTTTTTTTTTCGGTTTTCTTTCTTCAAGGCCGAATGGCCATGTTGTTTTTCTCCTTCTTTCTTTTGTTCTTCTTTTCTTGAAAATTCTAGGGAAAAAGATGAACAAGTCATCTCTCCACCTCAATATATACTTAGTTCCTTCCAATAGAAATTTAACAAATTGTCCCTTGTTTGGCCTAAGTTCATTTGGCCACATTTTGCAAGTGGGGCCCATGGCCAAGTGGCCCCCTTTTCTTGAAAATTCTAGCAAATCTCTTCAATTTCATGAAAAATATTTTCCTTTGTTCCAAATTTGCCCCTAGCCTTTCTCCGTATTTCCACGAGTCATTATGCAAATTTACCATTTTACCCCTGGCCTTTCTTAATATTCCAACTTTACAATTTTCCATACGCAACTTGTGTCACTTGCCTTGACTTACCCGAGGGTACAAAATGCGGGATGTAACAGTCACGGCCTACGGGGTTGGGTCGTGACAAAAGTGGTATCAGAGCGGTTCATCCTCGGAGTGTCCACAGACCGTGTCTAGTAGATTCTTGTTTATCGATGTGTTGTGCACCACATTTATAAACGAAGCTACGGAGACATTTAGGATATCATCTTTCCTTCTTGTTCTAGATCGTGCGATAGAGCTGTATTATTAGGATAATTCCTCCTAACGGATTATTATGTTTACGAGCGATGCCTCCCGAAAGGCGACGACCGCCCCCGGAAGGGCAGTGCAATAGCCGGGGAGACCCGTCGGACCCGAGGACTACTAGGGCCTATGCTTAATCCCACCGAGGTTAGACTCCGGTCGAGCGAGCTCGCTACACCACCGTTAGCGGAGGAGCTGAGCGACGACGGATCGGGGACCGGCTCCACCACCCGCTCCTGAGATCCCGGTCCGAGCCTTCGGGCTGACCGGTAAAGGGGCGGAGGATAGAGCTATGAGAGACGCAACGATGTACACTATTGACTAGATTAGTGTCGGGGTAGGCTCGTAGACACGGATTTGGAGGTGATTACACAGACAGACACGATAGTTTGAGGGTTCGAGATTTCTTGACATGTAACCCCCCCCCCCCCAGAGTTTTATGGGTCACGGCCGATGGATCCACGAGGATTTTATCCGACGGATGTTGCGCACATTGAGGGTAATTAGAGCTACCGAGACCGAGTCCGTGGAGTTGGCTTCGTATCGATTGCGTGATGTGGTACGTTAACCGGTATGAGTCTGCGGGAATTGTCTGGGGCGAGGACGCCGCTCGGTACCGCGCGGACGAGTTCGTGGAAGCCTTTTTGGGCCATTTTCTGCTCCGGAGATAAGACGAGCTAGAGTTGATGATTTCTACGGTTGAGACAAGATGGCGGTGTACGAGATTATAGTCTCGAATTTGATTCGGTGGCTCGACGCACCCACTATTGTAGCCGACATGGTGATAGGCACATCGTTACGTGATGGGGCCGGATCCGTATTTGATTGATAGGCCGTATGGCAATGGCTTCTCAACCCGGCATGGACATCGTTCGAGTGCAAGCATATGCACGGGGAGTTGAGGACCGAAGTGAGAGGACGTCGACCTGATAGGGAGCATGATAGGGGTCAGCATAAGAGAGTTAGATCAGCCGGGTATTCTGGTGAATTTCGGGGCGGGCAGCCCCAGCAACAACATGGTAGATAGTCTTCTGAGCCGGTACGGAGTACACCTCCACGGTCCATTGGTGGGAGGTTTGATAGCACAGGGTATTCAGGAGCCGGTCCAAGCTCCATGACTTCAGGGTTTCAGATGTATAGGGATTCAGGCCAGATGAGGCCACCTATGCCGCAGTGCTCTCGATGTGGTAGGCGTCATCCGGGGGAGTGTCGTCGTATTACTGGTGCTTGTTTCTCTTGCGGCCGTCAGGGCCATACTATGAGGGAGTGTCGATTTGGCAGTAATGCCGGTGGTACAGCCCAGCCTATTGAATCAGTCGTTGGTTCATCCTCTTCGGTAGCCATGCGCCCTATGGGGCAAGGTATTTCGACACCAGCAGGCCGTGGCGGAGTTTCCAGTCTTAGCGGTCCTTCAAACCGCATATATGCTTTAGCTAGCAGACAGATCGGGGCGTCGCCAAATGTTTTCCGTGTATATTATCGATTTTCTCCCAGGAATGCGTTATAATGAACTAAAGCGAGTCGACAAACGAAAGAATTATAGGAAGGGCATAATTAGGTAGGAGACCACTTGAGGAGGTATTGGGAGTTCAGGATCAGTTCAACATTCGAGGACGAATGTCCTAAAGGGGGGAAGGATGTTAGGTCCCGTATCTCTACATTGGGACATTATAAGGCTAAGTGCGACAAGTTAAAGACAAAGCGATTTTAGGGTTCCCGGTAAGGGTTTTCACCTCCCGATTTTGTTTTTATGCACAAGTTGCCTATAGATTTCATTTGGTATGGAAAGATTATCGGAGATTAAGGATTAATTAACCATAAGTGGGTTATTAAGTGAGATTGGGAACAAAAATCTGCCCATTATTTTAAGCCATGTTTGGCCGTGCATAGTGGTGCAATGGTCAAGGATTCTTGACCAAAAATTTAAGTGGGACACTTGTCCAACATTTGCAACTCATATATAAGGCAAAATTCTGGTTCATTCTTTACTAAACAAGTCATTTGCACATTACAAAGTTAGAGAAATTTAGTGATAGAGAGAGAGGCTCTCGGCTACATAAGTCAAGCCGAGAACACCCTCCTCCAAATTGATCCAAAAATCTAGTTTCTCCATCAAATCAACTCCTCATCAAGTGCTTAAGAACGTGTAGTAGTCATTGGAAAGAGACAAGGAGGTGTAGCATTTCAATAGGGTTGAGGATTCGGCCAAGGTTGAAGAACAAGTTATAAGGTAAGAATGATCATTGTTCTTGTGTTGTATGATGATTTGAATGTACAATTCATGCATGTTGTTGTTGGATTGATGTTGTGGTTGAACTCAAGGGTGAGTAGTTCAGCTTGGTGAAGCCATGGTTGGTTTCATGTTGCATGTTTTGTTGATGAATTGAATGTGTGTCAACATATGTAAATGAACAAAGATTGTGAAAGTTGGTTTATAATGTTGCATGTTGATATTGGACCGTTCTCTTAAAATTTACATGAGCCGTGTGTTGTAGGCTTTAATGGAGTCATGTTTAATCTTCTTATAAATGTATTGGAAGTGAATTGAATGTGTTGTTGTATGGATAAATGGATGAAAACTATGAAGTTGTTGGAGTAATGTGGAAACCGTGTAAGGGGGACTGTTTTAGGGGGATTGTAGATTGTTTTGTGCCAAGTTTTAATTGTTGTTGTTATGGACATTATGGTGTATTGTATGCATATGGAATATATGAAATGAGGTGTAAAAAAATGAATCATGTTGAAGAGGGAAAACAGTCCAAACCGTGGACTGCTTTGATGATAGGAGTAGAGTTGTGCGTTTTGAATGTTGATTGTTGCTATGGGTGTATAGTGAAGGTGAAGTTTAATGATTCAAGTTGAAATTGAAATGGTTTGTGAGCTGTTGTAAGAATAAATATGATGTTAAAACAGTTCCAAATAATTGTATAAGTAATGTTGTAAACGTGTTGTTGTCGTTGTAAGTTAAAGCTGGAAAATTGCTAAATGAGAATGGAAATGTTGAGTGTGTTGTTTGGCAGTGAGTTTGGGACTAATTTGAATGATGTGCAAGCTGTCCAAAGTTCCCTAAGTCGTGTTAAACAAGTTTGGAGTGATATAAGAAAGAATGATTAGCAATGTTAGCTTGTAGCACTAGTTGGTTTGAATGCGAACGAAACGTCGTCTAAATGTTTGAAAGGGATTGTGAGCGTCAGAATGCGTATTAAATTCCTTTGTAGACTAATTGTAGCTCTTGATATCTTGATATAGGATAAGTGCTATTGGGCGAAAAGTACAAGTTATAATACGACTAAACGCTAAAGGTATGTAAAGCTATCCATTCTTTCTTTTTGGCATGTC
Organism: Lycium ferocissimum; assembly: GCF_029784015.1. Classification (NCBI taxonomy): domain Eukaryota; kingdom Viridiplantae; phylum Streptophyta; class Magnoliopsida; order Solanales; family Solanaceae; genus Lycium; species Lycium ferocissimum. The sequence continues at coordinate 20,571 of NW_026718854.1, read as the reverse complement.
CTAGAAGTAATTATGATATAATCCAAGCCTCGGGGTAACTCCACTCTCTAACTCCTAGCATAATATGTGATTGTTATTCGTTCTTAATGTTGAAACTGTTGGTATAATCGAGTTATGGTCTTGTTATTTATTACATAATTGACTAGTATGTAATGTACAGAAGTTCTTATTCTTAAAAGGAATTGCATAGATATGCTTGGCTGTCATAAGATGTAACATGCTAGGGTGATACATGTATATGAATCCTGAAACGTTCCTTAATATAGTCTATGATGGTAATTAGGAAGAACTTAATATGACTAGTATTCTGATGCTTGAGAGCTGATTAGTTTACTTACCTATTGAGTCTCAAAAGATGATTTGCATGTATGTGGTTGCTTATTACTCTGCTCGTGCTTACCGCTATATCCTTCACTGAGTCCCGGGCCAGGGTACGTTCTCGTGCGCAGATCTACTATATTATTCACCGAGTCCCTCACTAGAGGGCCGGGACACGTTATATATATATGATGATATGATGATATGATGATGTGATGATATGGGGAGGCGGCCAGGATGGCATATGATTCCTTATTACCGAGTCCCTCACTAAAGGGCCGGGACACGTATATGTTTATGTTTATGAGGCTATGATTTTAACTACCGAGTCCCTTACTAAAGGGCCGGGACACGTTATATATATATATGTATGATTATGATATTATTTTTCTTACCGAGTCCCTTGCTAAAGGGCCGGGACACGTTACATATATGTATTACACAGAATGATTATGCAGCTTTGATTACAAAACACTATATTGACATTGATATGAGAACGATACAGATGAAATATGTTCAAAGGCAAGTTTTGTGAAACTCTGTTTGTTGCATCGAGTCCTATACACCTTGTCTCAGATATGATTCTATCTACTATGTTTCATGATTTTCATACTCGACATATTCCGTATCGACCCCGCTTTCTTCGGGGTCGCGTTTCATGCCCGCAGGTACAGACACTCGTTTTGGAGATCCGCCAGCCTAGGGTACCTACTCAGCTATTTCGGAGTGCTCCTTTGTTCCGGAGCCTAGCGTCGTGGTATAGCCTTGGATATGTATATATGTTGTTGTTCAGGGTACGGCGGGGCCCTGTCCCGTCATATGGTGTCGTTGTTACTCTTAGAGGTCTGTGGTCACATGTGTGGGTCTATGTGTAGTTGATGTTTTGTTGTGTGGACATGACTTGTGTTTGGGGCGTACCCATTTTGTAGTGCGGCCTTGCCGGCTCGCGTAGATATATGTTTATTATGGCGGTGTGTATGAAGGTAGCCTTCTCGGCTTATGTTTTGTTGGGACGTTCCCCTATATATATATGACAGCCTTGCCGGCTTTTGTGCGATATTAACTGTTAAAGGTTGTAACTCTTCAGGAGATAGGTAGCTGTTATGTCCCGCGTTTTTGCATAATTGGCAATTATGAGAATAATTAAGACTTGTGTGTTACAAGGCAACAATTTGATTTTAGTTAAAATGCTTATGTCGTTTATGAAATTATTGGTGAAAAGACATCGGGGAAGGCCGAGGGCAAATTTGAAATTTTGGAAATTAGTTTCGGAAATTACAAAACGAGAATTTTAATGAATTGGGCCAAGAAAAATTGAACAAAAATTTAAGGCCCAAGTCCAAGGGGGTGGCCGGCCAAGGCTAGGCCCAAGCCCCTTATTAAATGGTCATGTGATTTTCACATGACCTTGAGTTGGATATATATCATTGTTCCTTTAGAATTTTCAAGAAGCCAAACCAAACACCAAAAAAAAATTGAAGAACACCCCATTTGAGGCTCTCGGCCGAACCCTTTGGAAAAAAAAAAAAATTCTTCTAGCCTTGTTTCCAATCCAAAAATCTTGTTCTTCTTGAATTTATAACAAGCTCAAGACGCTCTTCGACGTAATATAATTAGCTAAGAGAAAGGAGCACGTTGGTGGAGAGTTGAAAATTGAAGAAAAGGTATGAATTTCATGTTTTATGTTATGGAATAAGTGTATATGTTATAATGATTAGAATTAGACGAGAATTATGTAAGTATGGTGTGTGTGTGGATGGCGTGTGTGTGTGGGGGAGGTGTGTTTGGCCGTGTGCCATAGGGTTGTAGAAATGAAATGAATTCAAGTTCAATTAGTTTGTTAGTTGTGTTGTTGTGATCTTAGTAATGTAAATAAAGGTTTAATGACTTGAATTGGCATTGGGATTGCTTGTATGTAATTATGGGAATTTGTGAGAATTTTACATGATTTTATACAATGATGAAAGTAAGGTTCCAAATGTGAATTATGATTGTTGTTGATGAGTTTGGAAGAAAGACAATGTGATTTGGAAGCTTTGTTGTGTTTATGGAAGAGTTGGATGGAATATGGAAATTGGCGGAATGCTTGAATTTATGAATATCGTTTGGAACGTTATTGGAATGTGTTTGAATAATATTGAATTAGTTAACGAATATGAAAAATGTTGATATTAATTGGCTAGTGTGAAGTTTGGATGAAAATTGTTGAATTGTGTAGAAGGAAGACCATTTGTGCCATAATGTAATTTATAATGATTATTGATGTTGTTGGGTTGTTGTTGTTGATATTTTGAGCCGAGATATATATAGGGGAAGTTCGGGATGTTATATATATAGATTAATTCATCACATGGTTGGCACATGACATGGTCTTGGGCCTTATATGTTGGCCGGCCACCCTTGATGTTTTGGGCCTCAATTTTTCTTTTTTTTTTTCGAGCCCAATTGGCTAGAATCGTATTTTGCAAATTCCCGAAACAAATTTCCGAGATTTCAATTTTTGCCCTTGGCCTCTCCAATGTTCTCAGTAAGGTCAATATTTCCATAACGACATACACACCACATAAAAATCAAAGCATAGCCTTATTCTTACAAATCACAATTATGCCCAAATTTTCGCACAAAAACACGGATGTAACACCCCCGCCCTTTATTAAGGGACGGGTAACCCGGTAGTATCGACGCGGTGGACGTACGTAATCAGATCAAATGTCATCCCGGCCGCCATCCCCATAATATCACATAATCGGATCTTATCGGATCGTATCGGATACGGACGGATCCGGCCCGCACAATCCGAGGGACGCGGTGAACGATGCGGTGGGTGCGCGAATCCGCGTAACCTCGGCCGGGGCGCGGCGAAGGGAAGCATTGAGACATCCACGAACAGATCCATGAGAAACCATACATACGAGACCGACAAACGGACTTAATGAAACCGAAATAGTTCGAAAACGGATCAAATCGCAGTAATCGGATTATACCGAACGGGCGTACGAATCGTTCTAGATATCGCACTAATATCAAGATTCGAGATAGAGGGTCATAATACTCATTAGTTACCGTACGGAAACATAATCAAGGGTTACTTTTGAAAAACGGACGAAAACGGATCGATTCGACCCATACCGGAGCATCGGGGTTTGTGGGGCCCACCTCGGACCCGACCCTAGTACAATACATAAATTATGAATAATAACCCTTAGGGAGTCGTTCATAATCATCTTAAAGTATTTCGACTCCATTTATGGAAGTTGCGTACTTATAGGTCAATCTAGAGGAAATTGGTTCAATCTACCGAATGATTTGGCGCTATTTTTCAATCTCGAATTCGAGAAGCGTAAGGCCAATCAATGTCGTTTTCCCGGCTGATAGGCTGCGAACATGCCAAGAATAAAGGGGCAAGGCTTTACATGCAGATTGCGGCTTACGCTCCTTAAATCTCGGTTCGTTTCGTCCAAAAAAGCAAATGGTCATCCTTGCCCTTCTTATTCATGTAAGTTAATATTTAACTTTGGGGTTATACTTGGCTACCGAAATTCCAAGAGCACTTCCCCTATAATATGACATCCACGAGGCTCAGCTCGGCTCAGATTAACCAACAACAAGCCAACAACAACACCAATAAACACAATAAAACGCAATATGACCTATTTGGTCATCTACTCTACAGACCGTGTCTAGTAGAGTCTTGTATATCGGTGTGTTGTGCACCACATCTATAAATAGGAGGCTACAGGACATTTAGGATGTTATCTTTCTTTCTGATCCTAGATCGTGCGCCCGAGTCTAGGGAAGATCCTTGACCCCTTTTCGCACGGTAGGTACAGATTGAGGAGATGAAAAGACCCGGCTACGGATAGTGGGGGTGCGAATAAGGCCCCCGAGTATCCCTCGGGGACCTCGAGCTCCGGGAGCCCGGCCGGGAGGAGCCCCGGCTATTCTATTGAGACGGATCCCTCGGGCGATCCCGCGACGATCCCCCGAGTCCTTGACCCCGGCCGAGGGAGGAGACCCCCGAGAAGCGGCTAACGCATCCGTCCGAGTATTTGGCGGGGGGCACCGGGGAGGAGCTTCCCGAGATTGTACCAGCTTGCTCCTATGGTGGAGCACTATGTTAGACCAGCCTCCGGTGAGCGTTCGACTATTCCGCCCCTATCTGCGGCGGAAGTCGGTGAACCGGGGAGTTAGCCGGCTATCTATATCCCTCGGATTCGGATGAGGGAGATGACGATGAGGAGTACACTTCACCCTATGGCCCCGGTATCGGGCCGGAGACCGCTCGTACCGTATGTATATGGAGCCCTTATTGGAATTTGTTCTATGTATGTGTATTTGTTGTATGATTGTTACTTAAAGCGAGCAAGCCGAAATCTAAGGAGTCGATGGCAAGTATTTATAAGTCACGATGATTAAGGTGTGCTTACTACCATAGTGGGTGCGGAAGTTTTAGGACGGAAGTAATCGTATTCGTAGCGAAAGGTGAACACGGGGGATCGAGAAGGGTAAAAACGGTAATTGTGTCCAAGGAGAACGTTTTGAGCCGTTTTGTTAAGACTTCAATTTACTCTGAAGTTGTGTCCGAAGGTCATGCGGTGACGTGAACGCTATCGGACTAATATTAAAGCACCGTATTTCATCGCAGTTAGGTTAAGCGTCTTTGGAGTGAGAGAAATTTTGGGATGAGTGACCCCCTGGGAAGTTTTCTGAAAGTATCACAAGTTCAGACGTAAGAGGCAAATGAGAAGCTAGGGTGATCCAAGGGAAGTAAAGTGTGCGGAGTGGGCCAGAACCTTAAGTGGTCGCGTACTACGAGGTAGATTAGACCGATAAAGAGAAAGAAGATGCATCACAGCTTCGGAATTAGGGTGAGTTTGAATAGTGGTTGGAAATATTTTGAAAGCGAGACGGCACTATATGTCTATGCGTGTGTATAATGTCTCATACCTGGTCTTATTAGCAGATATGTGTATTCCGAAAATCAACGTGGCGGTATAGGGAAGGCATTAATTGGACAGAGTAACGAAGCTCAAGTGAGCAACAATGTGTAGATGGCACAAATGTTGTAAGGCAAGTTGATGTTGTGGTTATTACAGGTCGAGTTTGGGAAGTTCGAATGCAATGATATATGGAAAAGGGAAGAAAGTAAGTAGATGGAAGGTCAGAGAATCAAAACATCGGGATCAAAGTACCGCCTAATTGGAATGAGAAATACAAACATAGGGCAAAGTATAATCGGGTAATAGTATAAGTACGCCCCTAAAGGGTAAGAAGGAAGCAATCGACACCGCAATGTATTCGATACGGATGCTTGGACTACGAGTAAGATTCCTTACCGAAATAAATCGGTAAGATCCAATGGCCAAGGGTAGTAAGGGGGAAAGGAAGAAAAGATAGGAAACCTCCTGTGGTAGGACATGGGGACGTCAAGGAACGAATGTTAGTATGGAAGGAATACGCGTGCGTAGCGAGCCAAGAAAAGGAAAGACCGTAACCAAGATTAGAAATGCTTCGCATGAGTCGTACAAGAATAGTTATGTTACTTGTAAATATTTATATGCTAGGGATGAAACCAACCAAATACTTAAAGAGAAGCGTTTGGATTCAGTAATAACGACATGATTACGAGCCTTTGGGTGCATTAAGAAAAGATGTAAAGACAGCATTCAGGACCCGATATGGACACTATGAATTCATAGTGATGTCTTTTTTGGCCGACTAATGCTCCCGTCGTATTTATGGACACGATGAATCGGTATTAGTGCCGTTCTTAAATATGTTCGTGATCATATTTATCGATGATATTTTGGTTTATTCACGATCGAAGAACACGCATCATCTCGATAAGGTGCTTAGGTGCTCTAGCACCGGTAATTATATGCTAAATTTGTAAATGTAAGTGCCGTCGACTTCGTGGCATTCTAGAGCATATTATTGGAGCCGATGGCATCGGGAGGGATACCCAGAAGATCGATGGTAGTAAAGAGGCTTAGAACTGCTACACGCCTACGGAGGTACGTAGTTTTCTCGGGGATTAGCCGGATATTATCGGAGGTTTGTAGAGAAGTTGCTCCGATTGTCGCCTTTTAACAAGGTTGAACACGTAAGGGAGCTAAGTTCCGGTGGACCGATGTTTGCGGCGGAGCTTCCGATCTTTGAAAGAGAAACCGACTACGGCTCGAGCTCTCGATTCTTCCCGGGCGTCAGAGTACGGGTATGTTATTTATTGTGATGCCTCTTGTTATAACCCGTATTTTGTACGTTGGAATATTTTAAGTTGGATTGCGACAAGTTGTGGATAAGACTTTTAATTTCCGATTTTGTTTTTGTTTTAATGCACAAGTTGCATATTCATCTTTTCATTGGTATGGAGTGTTAAGGGTAAATTTGGAATAAGGAAAAGTTTGGGATGTTGAATAAGTTATACGATCGTATGGAGTTTTGGACATATCCGAGTATGCAAATAAAGAGATCGGTGTATAAAAGTTTTAGGTCTCGAAATAATTTCCGCGGATGAACGGATGGCTACGGTAAGTCGGCGCTACGGTCTTTTTGCTACGGTCTTTGCTACGGTACTTATATATAAGTGGCTTAACCCCTCATTTTTCAGCCAAAAAAATCAGACCAAAAGACATTCCAAATATTCTAGAAAATTCCCCAACCTTCCACCACCAATTTTTTAGCCGAAACCGAGGTATAATTCCCAAATTTCGGTCCGGACGGCGTATAGTTGCGACTTCAAAGCTGCGTATTGAGGCTTTGTGGCTTAAGTTCAAGGTGGAGGAGTAAATATATAGCATTATTATCGAGGGAAAGGTATGAATCTCTTTCTATTTGTGTTAATATTGGTTTATTTACGGAGAAGGAGTAAAATCGTTATAAAATGGTTCGTGATGGAAATATGGGACAAACACCATATGGAATGTTTATGAAGTATTTTGAAGTTGGAAATATTATGGTTAATGTTGGTATTGTTGGAATTGTTGTTGGTATAGTTTATGAATTTGAAAGTAGAAAATGTGTTATGAATGTTTCTTGTTGAAGATGGAGGATTCGGTAACTTTGGATTATTATAAGTATTATGGTTTTGTTAGAATAATTGTTGGCATTATTGTTGATAGTTTGGCCGGGTTGAATTCCGGGGTTGTTGTTGATTGAAATTAGCCAAGTTGAACTTGGTGGGATGGCGCATTTACGGGGAAATGCCGTCGAAATTTGTCGTGGCAAGTGTCAATTCAAGATTTAACCTCTAAAGGTTCTAATTACTATTTGGTATACGTGGCCAATTTGTAGATTATGGTGGATTTGGAACTTGAATTTGGAGTCGCGCATGAGGCGGAAAAGGTATGTAAGGCTTCACTTTCCTTCTTTGGCATGTCTTAGATGTAATAGGCTTGAAAACGTGTCTCGGGGACTACTCTAATCCTAGAAATCCGAGATTGAAATTGGTTACTATTCGTTCAGTAGAATTGAAGTAAGTGTTCATGAATAGTTGAAAGAAATGTCTAAACACCTGGAACTCGTACAAATATGACCCGACTACCTTAAAACCCTCATAAGTAATGTTATGAAATGTATCCACGTAAATTGTGTACGCCGCCTCGTTCGATGAGGTGGGCCCACTATTCCCAAATTCCTTTCTATCGTCCCGTTTGGTTTATCTCTCGTACTATAGCCGGTGGAAGTTCTTGGTTATCATTCCGACCATAAAACAATAGTTGTTTTAATTGAACCACTTGACTGAAAGCATGATTTTCCTTACTAAAAGTTTACAAGTGTTTTCCAAAATATTCATTTTCTTCAAAAACCAAGTTTTACAATAATGAAAGTTCTTATGACTAAAACAATGACTATGATTCTATGATGATCATGATGTGGTCAAATATGAGAAAATGACTATGACACGACATGACATGACATGATATGCTACGACATGATTTGATATGAGATGACATGCTTTATGACGGACACGATATGCTATGATATGACATGATGTGATATGATATGGTACGAAATGACATAATCTATGATTTCTCTTAATGTTATTCTCTGTTGGTAGTCTCGCCTTATGATTATCGATCCTTCAGGTGAGACAAAGCGGCCATGATTACTCCATAATGCGATCGGAGGTTTCCGAGCCTTACGTCCCTCCGACGAGTACATGACTTTCTTTGGGCTCTCATGCATGCCATACTGTATATGGGTTGGGGGATGGGATACATGTACATGAGGGGAATGGGATGGGATACATGTTTCATTGCCACCGGTCGGTGGCTTATCATCCGGACGCGGGATGCCCGGACGCGGGATTTATGGGCGAGCCGACGTATTTCGGCGCTATGTGGGTGAGCCGACTTGTTCGGCGCTATGATACCATATGACCAGACAAGCATGCATGGCATCCGCCCTCAGGGGCACTCATATGCACAGGTCTCAGCTTTACATGATATGTTCCATATGTACAGATTACAGCTTTACAGGATATGTTCCACATGTACAAAGTTCTGTTCTATATGTCTACTTACTCCTTACACACGATATGTCTTATATATATAGGGATACTCCCTTCTACATGACATACGTCTCCTCTACGTTGTTGCACATGGCTATGTCTCTTTCTATGTTACCACCCATGTCTTACATACTCGGTACATTACTCGTGCGCGCGCCCTTTTTTGTGGGCGTTGCGTTTCGTACGCGTAGGTACACCGAACGGTAGAAGCCATTACGGGGGACGTTCCGGCGGATTGGCGAGCTCCACTTCATTCGGAGTGTTGCCGAGTCGAGTGTCTATGCTACCGTATCGGGAGTAAAGTTAGAGACTTTGCGGACAGAGTCATGAGTCTAGAGTGACGAGTTTGAAAACGGCCCCACTAGCCGATATGTTTTATTATACATTATGTTATAGGGTCCTTGCGCTTACGGACGTGCTTAGTTTGAAAAAACGTCAAAAAGATTTTGAAAATTTTACTATGTATTTTACTATCATTTTGTTTTGAGGATCCAAAGAGAATATGTATGTAACAAGAGTCGGCGGGTTCGCTCGGCTCACGAGTATGGGGTCGGGTGCCCATCACACCCTAGTAAGATCGGGGTGTGACAAAGTGGTATCGGAGCGAGGTCGGTCTAAGGGTTGTCTGCAGTCGTGTCCGGTAGAGTCCTGTTTATGGGTGTGAGGCAAGCGGGCCACGTTTATAAACGAGGAGGTTTAACGGGCATTTAGGAATTATTGACCTTCTTTCTGTCTTGTGATCGTGCGATAGAGCCAAGTTATAGGAAATAAGATTCCGGATACTAACCTTTGATTTCGGCAGAAAAATGGCGTTGACAGGCGGAAGCGACTAGCGGTATTGGAAGTTACCAAGCACGCAGGTAAGTTAAGGTATGAAAGTTATATGTCAAGTATGGTATTGATATACGATTGAAATACAAAGTTGAAAATTGGAAAGGAAAGCAAGCAAGAAAGTGTAACACGTGTAGTCGTGATGAGCATATGAGGTAAGTCTAATATTTTCGGCCTTTTATGAATATTGAGAGCCCCGTGTGGCTATGATACGATATGATATGACATGATATGTATATATGATGATGGCCACCGAAACCTTTGTTGGTATCTCACTGCGTGCGAGGAGTTTGGGATAGTAAGAAATACGGAGAGGAAACTCTGTAGAAATTTTTAAAATAATACGAGAATGAGATATAAGTTTGGAAGATATTTCGAAAAAGTCATGTTAATAGCAGCGATGAAAGTTGACTAAAGGTAATACTGTTTGCTCTAGGAATAAGTTAGGCGTGGAATGAGTGGTGAAATAGTAAATAAGACGTCGGTGGAAATATGGTAGTAAGGAAATTTGGAAGGACTTGTGTTACTAGGCGATGATTTAGAAAGGATTGGCAGGTTTGGATAAAGTGACATGACTAAGATAAGGGTATGAGGGAAAAGGAATAGTGAACGTATTGATAAGATAGCCGGTAAGATGTGTTGTGAGGGCATTTTGGGAATATGTTAAAGATCCCAACCTACTCAATATTATGTCTTTGAAGGTCGTGCGGTGAGGTGGACGCAATCATACGGGCGCTAAAGCATCGTATTTTCTCAAAGTTTCAAAGTTAAGCGTCTTTGAAGTGAGGGAAATTTCGGGATGGGTGACCCCCCCGGGAAGTTTTCTAAAAATTTTACAAATTCAGATGTAAGAAGTAAATGAGAAACTGGAGTAGTCTAAAGGAAATTAGAGTAGGCGGAGTGACCAGAAACCTTAAGAGGACGCGTAGAACGGGCCGGATCGGGTCGGTGAAGAAAAGAAGTATAAACGGGAAAGGTGATAAGAGAGATACCAAGGGAATACCGAGATAAGTTGAAGTAAAGATAACATTTCAAGAGGACTTTGGACGCTTACCGTCGGAATAAAAGTGCTGTGGTTGAGATTGGAAATAAGGATATGAGGCAAAGTATAAACGGGCAATGGTATAAGCATACCCCTAAAGGGGGGAAGCGGGTGAGAGAAATGCAAGAGTGGGATAGGAACAGTTGATGCGGTAGTGTGTTTGATATGAACGCTTGGGCTACAAATGAGACCCTTTACTGAAGTGAGTTAGTAAGGTCGGGAAAACCGACAATAAGTGGATAAAAGTCCGGATAATGTTTAAGGTAGTGTGAAAAGTTTGCACAGACTTTGAATAATACGACGCCAGAAAATGGATGTGTATGAAGAGAAAAGTATGACAAGAGAGATGGTATTGGGCGGCTTAAGAGATAGTATAAGGGATGGCGATAGCTATGAAAGGGAGCTCCCAGGAGGTTCTTATGAGACCCCGTAAGGCTAGTTGAACATTCGAGGACGAATGTTCTAAAGGGGGAAGGATGTTATATCCCGTATTTTGTACGTTGGAATATTTTAAGTTGGATTGCGACAAGTTGTGGATAAGACTTTTAATTTCCGATTTTGTTTTTGTTTTAATGCACAAGTTGCATATTCATCTTTTCATTGGTATGGAGTGTTAAGGGTAAATTTGGAATAAGGAAAAGTTTGGGATGTTGAATAAGTTATACGGTATGTATGGAGTTTTGGACATATCCGGGTATGCAAATAAAGAGATCGGTGTATAAAAGTTTTAGGTCTCGAAATAATTTCCGCGATGAACGAAGGCCTCTGATGCAGTCGGCCCATCTCTGCTACGATCTTTGCTACGATGACAGACAGCTATATAAGGGGCTTAACCCCTCATTTTTCAGCCAAAAAAATCAGACCAAAAAACATTCCAAATATTCTAGAAAATTCTGACCTTCCACCACCAACTTTTAGCCCGAAACCAGGTATAATTCCCAAATTCCGGTCCAGACAGCGTATAGTTGCGACTTCAAAACTGCGTATTGAGGCTTTGTGGCTTAAGTTCAAGGTGGAGGAGAAATATATAGCATTATTATCGAGGGAAAGGTATGAATCTCTTTCTATTTGTGTTAATATTGGTTTATTTACGGAGAAGGAGCTGTAAAATCGTTATAAAATGGTTCTGTGATGGAAATATGGGACAAACACCATATGGAATGTTTATGAAGTATTTTGAAGTTGGAAATATTATGGTTAATGTTGGTATTGTTGGAATTGTTGTTGGTATAGTTTATGAATTTGGAAGAAAGAAAATGTATTATGAATGTTTCCATTGAAATTGAAGGATTCGGGTAAATTGACTTATTTAATATTTTAGTTGTTGAATTGTTGGCATAATGATAAATGAAGGTTTGATGGCTTGAATTAATTATAAATTATCGGAATGTTGAAAGAAGTCGGATGCGGCATTAGCTTAAATTCTTGTTGCACGGTTTGTTAATGCAGTATTGTTGATATGGATTGTCGATATAACTCATAAATTTGGAAGGAAGTAATCGTTGTTGACTTTGGTGGTGTTGTGAGATTTCGGGTGGAAGTATGTATTAATTGGGAATTGAATTGAATCTTGAAGTGTTGCATGATAATTGCAAGCATTGTTATTGCTTTGGCCGATTCCATTCTCGGGTTTGTTGTTGATGATTAGGCTTGAAAAGATCTCGATGGTATTTAATCCTAGAAATCCGAGATTGAAATCGGCTAGATATAAATAATTTGTTTGAAGGATTGAGATAAGTATATGGTGATGAGTCTTGCATGATTATGTCAACTACTCTTGAATGTAGACTAACAAGTTTGGATGGATAGCGTAGCTATTAAGGCGCCTAGGTATGTTAAGGCTCGTCCCCTTTTCTTTCTATGGTTTGATCTCGTATGTAAGATTTTATAAATGCTTCCATAACGCTCTCATTCCCAAAAGTTAGAAGTAATGGTTCCCCAAGGTATTTTTTTTCTTCTTAAAAGCTTATAAAGGTTTTCCAAAATATTCATTTTTCTTCAAAAATCAGAGTTTTGATTTTGAAAGTTTTATGACTAAAACAACGACTATGACTTTATGATGACAATGATGATGCTAGACATGGGAAAACGTATATGACGAATATGTCAAGATATGCTTACCATGAATATGACGATATGAAATGTTAAGCTATTTTTGAATAATGACTATTTCAAGGTTTCAAAGTATATGAAATGATATGTCATGATTACATTTTATGTTTCTCGTGATGTTATCCTTTATTGTTAGTCTCGCCTTATAATTATCGTTCCTTCAAGGTGAGACAAAGCGATCATGATTGTTCCATAATGTAATCGGAGGTCACCGACCTTACGTCCCTCCGATAGGTACATGACTTTCTTGGGCTCTCATGCATGCTAAATATGTATATGGGTTGGGGAGGAGGGGATACATGGGGATATGGGAAGGGATACATGTTTCATTGCCACTGGTCGTGGCTTATCATCCGGACGCGGGATGCCGGACGCGGGATATATGGGCGAGCCGATGTATTTCGGCGCTATGTGGGGCGAGCCGATTGTTCGAGCGCTATGATACCATATGACCAAACAAGCATGCATGGTATCCGCCCCGGAGGCACTCATATGCACGATTCGCTTTACATGATATGATCCGTATGTACGAAGTTCTGACTTTACATGATATGATCCATATGTACGAATTACACTTTACATGATATGATCCATATGTACAAGTTACGGTTTACATGATATGATCCATACGTATATTGCTCACACACATGATATGTCTCATATGTACGGGATACTCTCTCTTATGATATATGCTCCACGTCTCCATCCGTTGTTGCACATGGCTACGTTTCTTTCTATGTTACCATCCATGTCTTACATACTCGGTACATTGCTCGTCTTGACGCCTTTTTATTAGCGCATTGCGTTTCATGCCGCGCGGTACACCGATGAGTAGAAGCCATTACGGACGTTCCCGGCGGATTGGCGAGCTCCACTTCATTCGGAGCGTACCGAGTCGAGAGTATCTACGGTACAAAGCATCTGGAATAAAGTTAGAGACTTTGCGAGACGAGTCGTGAGTCTAGAGTGACGTTTTGAAAACGGCCCCACTAGCCGATGTGTTTTATTATACATTATGTTACAGGGGTCCTTACGCTTACAGATCGTGTTTAGTTTGAAAAACGACAAAAAGATTTTGCAAATTGTACTATGTATTTTACTTTCATTTGATTTAAGTATCCAAAGAGAATACGTGAGTAATACGAGACGACGGGTTCGCTCGGCTACGCAAGGGGTCGGGTGCCCATCACACTTTTAGTGAGATCGGGGTGTGACAGTTTGAAACGGAGAAACTAGATTGATAGGAGCGTACTTAGTCGTGAAGCCATAGAGAAAGTTAAGCTCATACAAGATCGGTTATTAGCAGCCCAAAGTCGTCAATAGTCCTATGCGGATAATCGTCGAAGGGACATAGAGTTTCAAGTAAAAGATTGGGTGTTCTTAAAGTGTCACCAATGAAGGGTGTTATGAGGTTTGGCAAAAAGGGGAAGTTAAGTCCCCGATACTTGGGCCTTACAAGATTGTGCTCAAGGTAGGCAAAGTGGCTTACGAATTAGATCTACCTCCTGATTTAGAGTCAGTTCACCCAGTTTTTCATGTTTCAATGCTACGTAAATGTGTTGGAGATCCTATCAGGATCGTGCCGTTAAATGATTTTCAAGTGACAGAAAAGTTAACTTATGAAGAAGTACCCATTGCCATATTAGATAGGGAAGTACGGAGGCTTAGAAACAAAGAAGTGACCACCGTTAAGGTTTTGTGGAGAAACAATATCCGAGAAGAAATGACATGGGAAGCGGAAGAAAATATGAAATTCAAGTATCCGCACTTATTTCAGGCCCCGGAAGAGATCCTAGATGAGACATCAAGACCATAAGGTATGTATGCTTTCTTTTTATGTATTTGGGTCGTGTGTGGCTAAATTCTTTTGCTATTATGTTATGGCCCTCTGAGGAGTTATCATTATGGGTTGTTGTGACAGGATGGTAGTGCCATATTATAGGGGAAACTCCAGCGAAATTTTTATAGAATCCCCGAGGACTTAACATTCGAGGACGAATGTTCTTAGGGGGGGAGGGGGGAATGTTACACCTCGCAAAAATTTTCGTTAATGCACAGTGAATAGGCTAATGAAGAGCACGAAGTATTCGATATTTCAATAAGTAAGGGATGACATTTGATGACCCTAAGTAGGATTTCAAAGACACTCGATGTTAGACGAGAAAGTTTGTCAAGAGAAGGCAAGGCATATGATATGTATCAGAAAGGATTTACAAGTAAAAAGCTAATGATGATTTAATGATGCTTTGGAGAAGAGTTATAACGTCCCTTAGATAGTTAATGAAGTGTTAAACAAGTGTTAAGAAGGTTCCATAAGGATTGGAGATCGAAAGAAACGACGTAATCCATTTTAGGGAAATGGAGTTATACGAACACGTATACGGTCCGTATAACTTTATACGGTCCATATAAGGGGTCCGTATAACTCCCAGTAGGGAGATGAAATTCTGGTTGGTGAACCACGGCCACTTATATGGGCCGTACAATATTGTACGGACCGTATAAGTGTCCATATAGTACCCGATGGGCTGATTTTTAGTCTTTGCATAAATAGATGCCTTGGGTTCTTTTACTTCATTTTTCATCTTTTACAAGTATTGAGAGCTCAAAACCCTTCTATAAGAACATTCCACACAATTCCAAAAGAATAGAAAGATCAAAAGGCTAGAATCAAGTGTTTATGTGTTAAAAAGCTTCTAGGGGTTAGAAGACTACAAGAAATCCAAGTGAAGGTGAAACTAGGGTTTTGATCAAGTGAGGTGTTTCCACCCAAGGTTCATTCCTACACCATCTAAGGTAAGTTTTATGGTATTTCCTTGTTGTTTAAGATATTTGAAAGTTGAAACACTTGGATTGTAGAAGGAAATAGAAAATGGGTCATGAATGTGGGAATAGTGTCACTTTTGCGTAAATGTTTGGATTAAGTCATGATTCTTTATGTGTTATGATTATAATCATGTTATAAATGATATTGAGAACATGGAATAGACGTTGTATATGAATGAACGTAATCGTGTGGTATGACCATGAATGTGGATGATTGGAAGTGAATTGAGTAGTAAGGATAATGTAAGTGAATCAAGGCTATTGTTATGATGTTGTGAATGTTATTATTGACGTTTGGGAGTTGATATATGATATGGAGAAAGTCGTATAAATAAAGGAGATGTTATCCAATTTTCTCTAGCTTTAGTCATGTATACTAAGTCATCGATTTCCTAATGATAGTATAACTCTAATGAAGGTAGAAATGTGAGCATTGGAGAAGAACGTGCAAGCGATAGAATAGTTGAACGGAAAGGTATGTAAGGCTAACCCTTCTTTCATAAGGCATGGTTCTTTGGCCAAATATCTATTCTTCTATGAGCCTATGACATTCTCTAAAATGACTTAACTCTAAAGCTACTAAGCTCATAATCCTCGATATGTTATGATTGTACTAAATTCCTTATATGACGAGTAATCCTCTAGGGATAGATGTAAAGAACGATGATAGTAATGATACTAAAGATGCTTATGAGCTTATATGTATATGTGCCTTTGTATGGCTATTATGGAACCACGAAATATATGGCTAGGTAGAATATAGTAAATATGTATATATATATATATATATATATATATATATATATATATATATATATATATATATATATAATACGCGTGCGCCCCCACCGAGTTGGGCACGGATAACCACGAGCCTTGGTAGGGCCGTATGTATGACAACGAGCCTTAGTAGGGCAGTATGTGAAACACCGAACCTTCATGGTCGGGTATGCTATGTAAAGACCATGTATATGCAATGTATATGCTATGTAAATGTTACGTATATGATATGAATACGAATATGCTATGAATACAAAAATGCTATGAAAATGATTACGTAGATGAATACGAGTATGAATGGAAATGTTACTACGAACGCGAATATGGATATGGAATGTAAATGAGTACGGATATGAATACAGATATGGATATAGATGTATGTACACGAACACACAATAGAAATGGAATGTCCTATGAAGAGCAAGTAAGTTTATGACGATGATACTATCATCTCCCATCCTATCTTATTTCATATGTTGTCTATTATGCTTTCATATTGATGTTGATCATGCTTTACATACTCAGTACATTCTTCGTACAGATGTCCTTTTGTTTGTGGACGTTGCGCCATGCCTGCAGGTGGCCAGGGAGACAGATCCATAGCTATATTTCTCAGGGACTACATAGCGGAGCTCCATTTCATTCGGAGCTACAACTTTTGCTACTTATTCTTTTGTGTATATAATTATGGGCACGACGGGGTCTGTCCCGCCTATATGATATGATATACTCTTCTTAGAGGCTCGTAGATATGTGTATATGGTTAGATGTGTTTGGCCTTGTCGGCCTATATTTTGGATATTATTTTGTTAGCCTCGTTGGCTTATGTACGTTGATATGGGCATAGTTGCTAGTGATAATATAAATGAATTGTTACCCAACGGGATTAGTATGATGATGAATGAAAAGTATGATTTAGCTATGCGGCTCACCTAGATGTAATGTGAAAGCATGTTAAGAGGTGCCTGGTAGGTTAGCAAAAGTGCCCGTCGTGGCCCACTCGGTTTGGTGCCGACACATTGGGTGAGTTGAAGCAAAAGCATAATAGTGTTACGCCTGTCAAGGGCATATTCCATGACATTGATTCATTCATTAGCATCGTTGCGTACATCTGCCTGTGATTATGGAATAATGCATGGAGTGGAAAGTCTGATTAAGTATCAGTTGTGCTATCCGATTTTATGGCTGTGTTAGGTTGAATATGAGGTACTACTTGACAGTCGAACATTGGAAGTGATGTGAAAATAGATATATATATATACATATATGAAAAGGCATATTTGACCGGGGGTGAGGATGTGGCCTAGTTATGAGCTCGTGGTGCGAGGTTCGTTCCAAAACGACTGGTACATGGACACCATAAGTCCCCTATAGATCATGACTATTAGGCAAAGACACCAATTAGCATATATTTACAGTTGTGTATTGGGCCATTACATTGCATTGCATTACATACCTTCATATCCTAATGTTTACATGCTATCTTTCTACTACATTTCCATTGTGCATCTCCTATAATTGTGTACGTGATCCGAGGGTTCGATCATGAATGAAGGTCTTAGTGTAAGAATAAATTATTAAGTTTCAGAGTTTCTGTGTTAAATCTGATGAATTTAGAGAGTCATAGTGTTTGGTGGAGGTGTGATGAATATGTTCCGTGGATACATCATAACTTAGCAAGTGAACATTAGAAAACTCTAAGGTTAATAATTAGGAAGTAGACATTAGTGTAATTTAGGAGATAAGCCTTAATTAATTGGCCCTAAAGGAAATACGAAATAAGACTATACCTTGACTAGTTGGTACTGTGTTATTGTGGTAAAAAAGGAACCACGATAACCAAGAGTTAGAGAGGCGAGTCCGAATCGGTGTAGTTGTCTACATTAGGAGTCTCAGAGGACGTATGTTAGGTTTTTTTATCTTATTGATCTTATATTGTGTTACGTGAACTAATCTTAGTCGATCTATGATACTTACCAAGTACGTGTGGTGTACGTACTACTCTTTTGGTACATCCGCTTTGGGTGTAGATGTGTTGTAGGTTATAATTTGAGTTTCTTTTTAGTGGATTACCAGACATTTTGCTATAGGCTTGCTCATGTCATTCCGAAAGAGGAGGCTAATCGTTTATTTTTTGGTTTTATTCTTGTGTAATTGGAGCTCTTATACCTATCTAGACTAGATCCCGAATTTTCCGGTTTTCTTGTATTCATAACGAGTCCTTACGAATATTTATTTTTAATTGTAATCATTAATAATACTCTATTAAAAATGTGTTTAAATATTAGGTTGGTTGGTAAGGGTTTGCCTACTAGGTAAAAATACGGTGGAACCCATGGCTTGTAATTTAGGTCGACAAGCGGTTGGTATCGAGCCTAGGTTACCGGTCTCACAAGTGCAAGGGCAAATGTCTAGTAGTCTTGTGGAATGGTACAATGACGTTCGTACCCATCCGGCAAGCTTTCGGAGCATCTAGAAGTTTCCACTGTTTTAATCTATCATGCTACTCCAATACGTAAGCTCCTAGTTGAATCCAATTGGTATGGTGATTCCAATTGGTATCTTGATGGGAAAATTGGTATCTGTCAATTCCAATTGGTATCTAATTATAATGTCCCAAGGAAGACCTTCTATGGGTAATATGTGTGTTAAGTGTGTGAATAAATGGAAATCCTCGTTACCGTATCAAGGGGCATAAATTGGCGTACGCATATTAGGAGGGTTAGTAATTCGAGAACACGTTCGTACCCATTGGTGAAATGCAGGTGTTTGTACGCGCTAAGCAAAAGAAACAAGCCCCTGCGTGCCCTAAGTTAGTGGGCATCAAAATTCACCCACTGACACTGTAGCTTCGCTGCAGTGGTGTGGGAACCGCTACAGCGGGCTCGCTACGGCGGATCATTATCCGCTATAGCGGACCCAAGATTTTCCACAGTCCCGCTATGGTGAGATTATCCCCGCCATTGCGCTCTCGCTGCAGTGGTCAAATGACCGCCGCAGCGGCGCCATAGACCAATGATCTCCCCCTGTTCCATATTTTCCCAACTTGTTCATCTATCAACAAATTCGAGGAAAAGCTAATTTTCAAAGCAAAAACCTGCAGATACATTAGTTCAACAAGGGCAATTGTCTTACGCAAAGTGCCTTTAATCGGGACACCCGCCAAAAAATAAGAAGCAATTATCCAAACATCCAAAACAAACCAAGCGAAAATTGTCTTAAAAACAAGCTCCTACAAGGGCAAATGGGAACAAAATGTCAGTATATAAAATGGGGGGGGGAATCTCTAAGCCACTGCCTGCTAGTCGCTTGGTTAGCTCTCGTATCCGAGGTTCTTCTGGAGTCTTCTCACGCCGCCGGAGCACTCGAAGGAAGGCTTCGCGGGACATCTCGGGGTCACCTTGGGGTGTTTCTCTTATGGGACTAGGGTCTTGAGAAGCTGCGCGACGCCATCCTGCATAAATATTTTATCCCCAGGTTCTTCTTCTTCTGGGTCAGTTCTCCGAAGATCCATGTGGGCCTAGGCCGTAGATCCAAAAGCCTCAGAAAAGCATCCCATGACCTCCCCCATCTTGGTGCCGGGTATCCATATAGCCCTTCATCTCGCCTGGGGTGAAATAACCAGCGAAGCATTTACTGGACGACACGCCTCCATGGAAGGTCGTACAAACCCTATCATAGCGTCCTTTAACGCCCCCATATCTGCCTCCATGAGCTCCAAGGTACCCGAGGCCTGTGAAAGATCACCCCCGTCGCCACCTACCTCTTGGCCCTCGCTGGCCTCATCACCATCCGAGTCGGTCCTCTTCTTCATTTCCCACATACGTGACCCTTCACCATCAAAAGCGTCAAAAAGGATATCACACTCAACATATCAGTCGCCAGGCTCCACAGTCACACCCGCCCTTCGACATAAATGGGTAATCAGGGAGGGAAACATCAAGCTCGAGCCAGCCTTGGCCATGAAACTCTGCCACTCTTCAATCACCTGCATCCCATATTTGTCATACGCATCTGGTCGGTAACTACGAGGGCTCGAGGGTAAGTGACATGGGAATTTTACTCGAAGGGCGAACCCCGAGCAACAAGGTCTGCCACCTCGGGGCCTCGGAGTAAAGTGACGTTTTGGCGTCGGTGATACCCAAATGGG